>NC_134356.1:27495956-27538456 GCF_048569485.1 Anomaloglossus baeobatrachus
TCTATCTATTCCTCTATCTATCTATCTATCTATCTATCCCTCTATCTATCTATCTATCTATCTATCTATCTATCTATCTATCTATCTATCCCTCTATCTATCTATCTATCTATCTATCTATCTATCTATCTATCTATCCCTCTATCTATCTATCTATCTATCTATCTATCTATCTATCTATCTATCTATCTATCCCTCTATCTATTCCTCTATCTATCTATCCCTCTATCTATCTATCTATCTATCTATCTATCTATCTATCTATCCCTCTATCTATCTATCTATCTATCTATCCCTCTATCTATCTATCTATCTATCTATCTATCTATCTATCCCTCTATCTATCCCTCTATCTATCTATCTATCTATCCCTCTATCTATCTATCTATCCCTCTATCTATCTATCTATCTATCTATCTATCTATCCCTCTATCTATCTATCTATCTATCTATCCCTCTATCTATCTATCCCTCTATCTATCTATCTATCTATCTATCTATCTATCCCTCTATCTATCTATCCCTCTATCTATCTATCTATCTATCTATCTATCTATCCCTCTATCTATCTATCTCTCTATCTATCTATCCCTCTATCTATCTATCCCTCTATCTATCTATCCCTCTATCTATCTATCCCTCTATCTATCTATCTATCTATCTATCTATCCCTCTATCTATCTATCCCTCTATCTATCTATCTATCCATCTATCTATCCCTCTATCTATCTATCTATCTATCTATCTATCTATCTATCTATCTATCTATCTATCTATCTATCTATCCCTCTATCTATCTATCCCTCTATCTATCCCTCTATCTATCTATCTATCTATCTATCTATCTATCTATCCCTCTATCTATCTATCTATCTATCTATCTATCCCTCTATCTATCTATCCCTCTATCTATCTATCCCTCTATCTATCTATCTATCTATCTATCTATCCCTCTATCCCTCTATCTATCTATTTATCCCTCTATCTATCTATCCCTCTATCTATCTATCTATCTATCTATCCCTCTATCTATCCCTCTATCTATCTATCCTTCTATCTATCCCTCTATCTATCTATCCCTCTATCTATCCCTCTATCTGTCTATCTATCCAGTGATCCGTGTCTGCAGCCCATAATTCTGATCTGATCATCAGCAGCTGTCGCTGTAAGCTGTAATGATAGAACAACCTGAAGAAGTTTCTTCAGCCTCAAAAAAAATCAGATGCCTTAATTTTTTTATGGACAAAGTAAAAAAAAAAAGTTTCATATTTTAATGGAGTGTGCCTGGTCTGTGGAGCGTGCCTGGTCTGTGGAGCGTGCCTGGTCTGTGGAGCGTGCCTGGTCTGTGGAGCGTGCCGGGTCTGTGGAGCGTGCCGGGTCTGTGGAGCGTGCCGGGTCTGTGGAGTGTGCCTGGTCTGTGGAGCGTGCCTGGTCTGTGGAGCGTGCCGGGTCTGTGGAGTGTGCCTGGTCTGTGCAGCGTGCCTGGTCTGTGGAGCGTGCCTGGTCTGTGGAGCGTGCCTGGTCTGTGGAGTGTGCCTGGTCTGTGGAGCGTGCCTGGTCTGTGGAGTGTGCCTGGTCTGTGGAGTGTGCCTGGTCTGTGGAGTGTGCCTGGTCTGTGGAGCGTGCCTGGTCTGTGGAGCGTGCCTGGTCTGTGGAGTGTGCCTGGTCTGTGGAGTGTGCCTGGTCTGTGGAGTGTGCCTGGTCTGTGGAGCGTGCCTGGTCTGTGGAGTGTGCCTGGTCTGTGGAGTGTGCCTGGTCTGTGGAGCGTGCCTGGTCTGTGGAGCGTGCCTGGTCTGTGGAGTGTGCCTGGTCTGTGGAGTGTGCCTGGTCTGTGGAGCGTGCCTGGTCTGTGGAGCGTGCCTGGTCTGTGGAGCGTGCCTGGTCTGTGGAGCGTGCCTGGTCTGTGGAGCGTGCCGGGTCTGTGGAGTGTGCCTGGTCTGTGGAGCGTGCCTGGTCTGTGGAGCGTGCCTGGTCTGTGGAGTGTGCCTGGTCTGTGGAGCGTGCCTGGTCTGTGGAGCGTGCCGGGTCTGTGGAGCGTGCCTGGTCTGTGGAGTGTGCCTGGTCTGTGGAGCGTGCCTGGTCTGTGGAGTGTGCCTGGTCTGTGGAGCGTGCCTGGTCTGTGGAGCGTGCCTGGTCTGTGGAGTGTGCCTGGTCTGTGGAGTGTGCCTGGTCTGTGGAGCGTGCCTGGTCTGTGGAGCGTGCCTGGTCTGTGGAGTGTGCCTGGTCTGTGGAGCGTGCCTGGTCTGTGGAGCGTGCCGGGTCTGTGGAGTGTGCCTGGTCTGTGGAGTGTGCCTGGTCTGTGGAGTGTGCCTGGTCTGTGGAGCGTGCCGGGTCTGTGGAGTGTGCCGGGTCTGTGGAGTGTGCCTGGTCTGTGGAGTGTGCCTGGTCTGTGGAGTGTGCCTGGTCTGTGGAGCGTGCCTGGTCTGTGGAGCGTGCCTGGTCTGTGGAGCGTGCCTGGTCTGTGGAGCGTGCCGGGTCTGTGGAGTGTGCCTGGTCTGTGGAGTGTGCCTGGTCTGTGGAGCGTGCCTGGTCTGTGGAGTGTGCCTGGTCTGTGGAGCGTGCCGGGTCTGTGGAGTGTGCCGGGTCTGTGGAGTGTGCCTGGTCTGTGGAGTGTGCCTGGTCTGTGGAGTGTGCCTGGTCTGTGGAGCGTGCCTGGTCTGTGGAGTGTCAATACAAAAAAGAGTCTGGCTCACTCAAATACAGTTGGTGCCTCCGAGAAAAAATCACAATAATCAAAAAATAAGCTCGGGCACACAGTAAAAGTAAAAGTCTGAAGACAATGCTTTTTGAAATTCAGTAGACTTTTTTATTGATGCAAAGGACTAGACAAATCTGACGTTTCGGCCTGCACATATTGGCCTTCCTCAGAGATAGTCTGTGATACAATTTTACAGAAAAGAAAAAAGCAAAATTAATACATGTACAGATATTCATACATTATACAAAAATCCTAGTGTGAGATAGAAATGTTGGCATCAATAGACATATATACACTGATAGTAGGAAAAACAGGTACATTGCGAAAAATAATATCATAAGAAATATATTGGGTACCAGGATACACATTCTATAGAGAAGGTTCACACAACTGGAGACCCTCCTAACTTAGGCAATATAGAAAAATTGGGGCATACCTATATGAAAAATGGAAGAGATATGTATTCGAGTCACTACTCAAGGCGATATCGTCATGATAAACAGGAATGCCTAAAAATAGACACATGTAAATATACTAAACCGGCCATAGGTGAGGAATTCAGGAAAAAATAGAAGGTGTGAGTGAGATCACAATTATGACAAGGAAAAAAAATTTTTTAGAAAATCAAAGAAGGAATGTAGAAAAGAATGAAGCACAATATGTTAGACCAAGAGAAAGGGGAAGCAGAGAAAAGGGGGAAGCATGTAGCAGAACAAAGGGGAAAACCAAAGGGAAGGGGAAGAGGGTCCAGAAAATAGTAACAAAAAGAGGTTAGGAATGAAAAAGAAGTCAAAGAGAAAAAGAGAATGAATACTGTATCCCACAAATGAACGCCAATGTGGAAGATACCTTTGTAAACATCAACAGCTGCAATGGGTTACACCCCGGTAGTCTATGGCTACCAGCGGGGGTCAGTATTATTGGTACTATAAAAAAGATGTACAAGTTATACACAATGTTGAATTTCCACCATAATGATATAAGATGTGACTATTGTGAAATGTGTACATACCTAATAAAGGAATATGAGGTAGCAGAACTGCCAATCTGGCACGTGCTAGTCTCCTTGTATGTGGTCTAAATATGTGAAAGTAGACAAAATCCACTGGTAACAACCTCATACAATAGGGAAATCATATAGCCAAAAGGTCACATATACCGCTCAATGAGACTACTGTGAAAAAGATTCTCTGACTCACACTAAAGAACGGGCCAATGCCCAAGGGGCGCACAGCGCTTAATGTTTATAATCTGTGAATATACAAAAGAATATATGAGAACAAGTCTATAACACTCGAACTACTGACATCTAGGAAAAAGTCTAATAGTGAATGACAAACCTTGATCCTAATATGCAATGAAAGCAGTCAGTCCTGAAGCAGGAAATGAGATTAAAGGAACGAGATCAGTTCCTATAAGAATAAAGCAAAGGCGAGATGAGAATCCAGATAACAGCCAGGGTGACAGGAGAAGAGTGATCAGTACCTGGTGATGGAGAAACTCCTATGTGAATGCCGGTATGAGTCCTGAGGTGCACATAGTGGCAGGGAACGGAGCCTATTTAAGAGGTGCATGATTACTAAGGGAAGTCACCTGTTGGTGAAAGCCAGAACCGGACCGTGACACGTCAGTGGCCCGAGCGCAGAGAGACCGCAAGGATCACTCTGCGCAAGCGCAGACGACGGCCACAGCCGGTCTGTGCATGTGACCGTTGACAGACAGTAATGCAGGAAGTAGCGTGAACCGCAAGCGTGGAACGCATCAGTCGCGCATGCGCAGAAGGGTCAAGAGACCGATCGGCGCATGCGTAAGTGGCGGCCACGGAGTGCAAGTGATAAATGGAAGGAGTGGGCCAAGCGCAGGCGCAGACCGGCCGGAGAACCGGCCGAGACCGCGCACGCGCGGGCACACTGATGTCCAGAGAATGGTGGATGTTGCTGACAGGGATACAGTGCCGTGACGGGTTCGTGGATGGGATATTTACAGCGCCTGAAAGATAAAAGAAACATATGATAAATAAGAACCCATGCATAAATATAGGGAAGCACTATACAGGAGGAAAAAGCACAAAGGTTTAGATTGGGAAATGAATAGAAAAATATAAAATAGCAGATAAAGAAAGGGTTCATGAGAATCACAAAAGGCAAAAAAATTTTTTTGTATGGAAATTGAAAAAAAATACTACAGGATAGAAAAAGATCCAAGTATATTAGGGATCAGGAGGACTACTCCAGAAATCGTGTTTATAAGTGGCGTTTCATGGAACCTCATGACCGTCGACAACCATACCATGCTTCATATCAGGGCTCCACCAGCTCCGATAGTGATCATAGCCAGTCCCGGGGGTCTTCCTCTTCTTCTTTTTTAGGACCAAGACGCCCTCAAAGGGAAAGACGAGGCGGGGGAAAAGGAAACCAAGGTGCCCCATACAAGGTCACGACTCGTTCTCAGGTAGGACTAACATCCTCTACAATATCTCCTCCTATCATTTGTCCCCGACAGAGTCCCAGGTATTGCAGAAGGGTCTTTCCTTTTGCCCCACCCCCACCTTCAACGAATTTACCCTCGACCAGGAACTCAGGAGGTTCTTCCGGTCCCTCAGACTCAAGACACATTTTCAGTCCCTAGACACCAGCGATCAGGTGGTACATACAGCTACCCCAGGAATGTTCCACCTTAAGGATCTTAAATTAATGACACGTAGTTCTTTTCAACCACCTAAAACTTATCATCCGGTCGAGACCTTCATCGGCCTTGTTAGCTCCGACATAAAGGAGGTTATACATGATATTAGGAATGGTCTTTTACGAGTTTGTCATAATCTCACACCTACGGAGTCTCAGGCCATTGAGGGCCTCAGGAGTAACCAGAAATTAATCATCAAACCAGCAGATAAGGGTGGTGCTATAGTGGTGATGGATAGAAGTTACTACATATCCGAGATACAGGGCCAGCTTGATGACCGCACCACATACAAGCCCATCCCGCGTGATCCTACACCCAGGATCAGGGAACTCATTGGCAATATGATCACGGAACATGTACGCCTTGGCACTTTGGATAAAAAGTTGGCCGAATTTTTGGTTAAAGAATCCCCCATAACACCAGTGTTTTATACTTTACCTAAAATCCACAAGAATCTGAATAGACCACCTGGACGGCCCATTGTGGCCTCCACTGATTCCATTTTATCACCCCTGGCCATCACACTTGAAAGAATTCTGAATCCCTTCGTACCACTTATAAGATCATACATCAAGGATACCAATGATTTCCTACATTTTCTTAGGATAACTAATTATATCTCTGGCGATGATATTTTGGTTACTCTTGATGTGACAAGTCTATACACAAGTATAGACCATACACAAGGCATTGAGGCTGTTGATTCTTTCCTGGAACAACAAGACACACTATCTACCCATCAAAGAAAGCTGGTTATTGATCTTCTAACAATAGTGTTACACAACAACTTTTTTCTGTTTCAAGATCAATATTACATGCAAGTACAAGGGACTGCAATGGGATCAAATGTAGCGCCCCCCTATGCTAACATTTTTATGGCGCATTTTGAGGACACCTTCGTTTACCCTCATCCTATGTTCTCGTCACATGTCATCGCGTGGCGGAGATACATAGATGATATTTTTATGATATGGCGTGGTGATTCTTCCAGTTTGCATACATTCTATTCGGATTTAAATAGTTGTTTGCCCAATCTGAGTTTCACCTTACACTCAGACCTACATGAAATGAATTTTCTTGATGTACTCATTTTGAAGTCCCCTAGTGGAGTTATTTCTACCGATTTATACACTAAGCCCACGGACAGGAACAGTTTGCTGCATTTTACCAGTTCCCATCCCAGTCACATCAAGCGGGCCCTTCCAATATCCCAGATCAAGCGAGTTGAACGTATAGTGTCTGATCCCTTCCTTAGAGTGAGACGCATGGCTGAAATGAGCAATAAATTTGTTGCTAGGGGCTACCCCCAGCGAGTTGCCGCACCACAACCCACTACTAAATCATCGAGTCCACAATCAGGCCCTAGAGTACCTTTTGTAGCTACCTATCACCCCTTTCAGGCACAAGTGAGGGGCTCTATACTGAAACACTGGTCACTTTTAGGCAAGGCATATCCGAACATTCCAGAGTTTACTAATAGACCCCTTTTTTGCAACAAGCGCCCCAAAAACTTGAGGGATACGCTAGTACGGGCAGATATTGGCTCACAAAAGAGAGAAAAACGACAGATGACACTACAGACAGCTCGTTCTGGGAATTTTCCGTGTTTACACTGTATACAGTGTTCCAACATTACTAAAGGCAGTACTTTTACCCATCCACGGACAGGGCGGATCTTTCACATTAAGGATTTCTTTACGTGTGATTCATCGTTTGTGGTCTACATGATCAAATGTCCCTGCGGTCTCGGATATGTTGGGGAGACCACCCAACATATCCGAGACCGAATCAGTAAGCATAAATCTACAATTAGGTGCAAACAGACACTATTACCCATTCCTGCTCATTTTGTACAAGCTGGTCACACTGTGGCACAATTACGCTACCAGGTCTTGGAACAAGTTTTAGCACCCAGGAGGGGGGGGAATAGAGTACAGAGGTTGAAGGAGCGCGAAGCTTATTGGATATATACACTACAGACATTAGAGCCATTAGGTTTGAACCGTGAATATGAGGTTTTTTATTAAAAAATAATTTTTTCAATTTCCATACAAAAAAATTTTTTTTGCCTTTTGTGATTCTCATGAACCCTTTCTTTATCTGCTATTTTATATTTTTCTATTCATTTCCCAATCTAAACCTTTGTGCTTTTTCCTCCTGTATAGTGCTTCCCTATATTTATGCATGGGTTCTTATTTATCATATGTTTCTTTTATCTTTCAGGCGCTGTAAATATCCCATCCACGAACCCGTCACGGCACTGTATCCCTGTCAGCAACATCCACCATTCTCTGGACATCAGTGTGCCCGCGCGTGCGCGGTCTCGGCCGGTTCTCCGGCCGGTCTGCGCCTGCGCTTGGCCCACTCCTTCCATTTATCACTTGCACTCCGTGGCCGCCACTTACGCATGCGCCGATCGGTCTCTTGACCCTTCTGCGCATGCGCGACTGATGCGTTCCACGCTTGCGGTTCACGCTACTTCCTGCATTACTGTCTGTCAACGGTCACGTGCACAGACCGGCTGTGGCCGTCGTCTGCGCTTGCGCAGAGTGATCCTTGCGGTCTCTCTGCGTTCGGGCCACTGACGTGTCACGGTCCGGTTCTGGCTTTCACCAACAGGTGACTTCCCTTAGTAATCATGCACCTCTTAAATAGGCTCCGTTCCCTGCCACTATGTGCACCTCAGGACTCATACCGGCATTCACATAGGAGTTTCTCCATCACCAGGTACTGATCACTCTTCTCCTGTCACCCTTGCTGTTATCTGGATTCTCATCTCGCCTTTGCTTTATTCTTATAGGAACTGATCTCGTTCCTTTAATCTCATTTCCTGCTTCAGGACTGACTGCTTTCATTGCATATTAGTGCAGTGGGTGAGCAGACCCCTGCAAAAGGGAACATAGTTAACCCGGAAATGTTATTAATAAAAATGTTTTATTTGTATGTGCATGTGTATTGTGTTAGGGTACCCCTAGTGGCCGGGTGGGACGGCTGTCACCACAGTGGAGAGGAGGAGCCGGCAGAGACAAGGGGAGGGGAGAGCAAGGGTGTGAGGAAAAGATTAGATCAAGGGAGCAGTCGTCTCGGGGACAGGAGCGGAGCAGCAGAGCCGGGGCAGAGTGTGGGAGCTGGAAATCAGGGAAGCCGGTGAGAAAAGGAGCGGGCGGAACCTCATAGTGTGAAGCAGTCCGGTGTGGGTCCGGGCTGTGGGTAGCCAGAAGTGGGAGCCGGGCGAAGTGGAGTAGTCAGGCACATCCCCACTGGAGGGGACGCAAGGACAGGCTTCCCCCAGCTAAGAAAGCGTATCATCACCTTTATTGCTTTGTTTGGGACTTTGTGAAGAATAAAAGAATGTTTGTTCATTGCATCGAACCCTGCCTGAAGAGTGTTTGTGCGCCGGATAACATCTGCATCACCACCACACTCTGCCCCACCAAGTCATCTCCTGTCCCCATAGTGACGGTGGAACCAGGGGTAAGCCTGATTGCAAGGGTCACGACTACAAGGCCAGAGGCACCCCTGGCACCCCGTTACATTAGGATCAAGGTTTGTCATTCACTATTAGACTTTTTCCTAGATGTCAGTAGTTCGAGTGTTATAGACTTGTTCTCATATATTCTTTTGTATATTCACAGATTATAAACATTAAGCGCTGTGCGCCCCTTGGGCATTGGCCCGTTCTTTAGTGTGAGTCAGAGAATCTTTTTCACAGTAGTCTCATTGAGCGGTATATGTGACCTTTTGGCTATATGATTTCCCTATTGTATGAGGTTGTTACCAGTGGATTTTGTCTACTTTCACATATTTAGACCACATACAAGGAGACTAGCACGTGCCAGATTGGCAGTTCTGCTACCTCATATTCCTTTATTAGGTATGTACACATTTCACAATAGTCACATCTTATATCATTATGGTGGAAATTCAACATTGTGTATAACTTGTACATCTTTTTTATAGTACCAATAATACTGACCCCCGCTGGTAGCCATAGACTACCGGGGTGTAACCCATTGCAGCTGTTGATGTTTACAAAGGTATCTTCCACATTGGCGTTCATTTGTGGGATACAGTATTCATTCTCTTTTTCTCTTTGACTTCTTTTTCATTCCTAACCTCTTTTTGTTACTATTTTCTGGACCCTCTTCCCCTTCCCTTTGGTTTTCCCCTTTGTTCTGCTACATGCTTCCCCCTTTTCTCTGCTTCCCCTTTCTCTTGGTCTAACATATTGTGCTTCATTCTTTTCTACATTCCTTCTTTGATTTTCTAAAAAAATTTTTTTCCTTGTCATAATTGTGATCTCACTCACACCTTCTATTTTTTCCTGAATTCCTCACCTATGGCCGGTTTAGTATATTTACATGTGTCTATTTTTAGGCATTCCTGTTTATCATGACGATATCGCCTTGAGTAGTGACTCGAATACATATCTCTTCCATTTTTCATATAGGTATGCCCCAATTTTTCTATATTGCCTAAGTTAGGAGGGTCTCCAGTTGTGTGAACCTTCTCTATAGAATGTGTATCCTGGTACCCAATATATTTCTTATGATATTATTTTTCGCAATGTACCTGTTTTTCCTACTATCAGTGTATATATGTCTATTGATGCCAACATTTCTATCTCACACTAGGATTTTTGTATAATGTATGAATATCTGTACATGTATTAATTTTGCTTTTTTCTTTTCTGTAAAATTGTATCACAGACTATCTCTGAGGAAGGCCTATATGTGCAGGCCGAAACGTCAGATTTGTCTAGTCCTTTGCATCAATAAAAAAGTCTACTGAATTTCAAAAAGCATTGTCTTCAGACTTTTACTTTTACTGTGTGCCCGAGCTTATTTTTTGATTATGGTCTGTGGAGTGTGCCTGGTCTGTGGAGCGTGCCTGGTCTGTGGAGCGTGCCTGGTCTGTGGAGCGTGCCTGGTCTGTGGAGCGTGCCTGGTCTGTGGAGCGTGCCGGGTCTGTGGAGCGTGCCGGGTCTGTGGAGCGTGCCGGGTCTGTGGAGCGTGCCGGGTCTGTGGAGCGTGCCTGGTCTGTGGAGCGTGCCGGGTCTGTGGAGCGTGCCTGGTCTGTGGAGCGTGCCTGGTCTGTGGAGCGTGCCTGGTCTGTGGAGCGTGCCTGGTCTGTGGAGCGTGCCTGGTCTGTGGAGCGTGCCTGGTCTGTGGAGCGTGCCTGGTCTGTGGAGCGTGCCTGGTCCGTGGAGCGTGCCTGGTCTGTGGAGCGTGCCTGGTCTGTGGAGCGTGCCTGGTCTGTGGAGCGTGCCGGGTCTGTGGAGCGTGCCGGGTCTGTGGAGCGTGCCGGGTCTGTGGAGCGTGCCTGGTCTGTGGAGCGTGCCGGGTCTGTGGAGCGTGCCGGGTCTGTGGAGCGTGCCTGGTCTGTGGAGCGTGCCTGGTCTGTGAAGCGTGCCTGGTCTGTGGAGCGTGCCTGGTCTGTGGAGCGTGCCTGGTCTGTGGAGCGTGCCTGGTCTGTGGAGCGTGCCTGGTCTGTGGAGCGTGCCTGGTCTGTGGAGCGTGCCTGGTCTGTGGAGCGTGCCGGGTCTGTGGAGCGTGCCGGGTCTGTGGAGCGTGCCGGGTCTGTGGAGCGTGCCTGGTCTGTGGAGCGTGCCTGGTCTGTGGAGCGTGCCTGGTCTGTGGAGCGTGCCTGGTCTGTGGAGCGTGCCGGGTCTGTGGAGCGTGCCTGGTCTGTGGAGCGTGCCTGGTCTGTGGAGTGTGCCTGGTCTGTGGAGTGTGCCTGGTCTGTGGAGCGTGCCTGGTCTGTGGAGCGTGCCGGGTCTGTGGAGCGTGCCGGGTCTGTGGAGCGTGCCTGGTCTGTGGAGCGTGCCTGGTCTGTGGAGCGTGCCTGGTCTGTGGAGCGTGCCTGGTCTGTGGAGCGTGCCTGGTCTGTGGAGCGTGCCGGGTCTGTGGAGCGTGCCTGGTCTGTGGAGTGTGCCTGGTCTGTGGAGCGTGCCTTGTCTGTGGAGCGTGCCTGGTCTGTGGAGCGTGCCGGGTCTGTGGAGCGTGCCGGGTCTGTGGAGCGTGCCGGGTCTGTGGAGCGTGCCTGGTCTGTGGAGCGTGCCTGGTCTGTGGAGCGTGCCTGGTCTGTGGAGCGTGCCTGGTCTGTGGAGCGTGCCTGGTCTGTGGAGCGTGCCTGGTCTGTGGAGCGTGCCTGGTCTGTGGAGCGTGCCTGGTCTGTGGAGTGTGCCTGGTCTGTGGAGCGTGCCTGGTCTGTGGAGCGTGCCGGGTCTGTGGAGCGTGCCGGGTCTGTGGAGTGTGCCTGGTCTGTGGAGCGTGCCTGGTCTGTGGAGCGTGCCTGGTCTGTGGAGTGTGCCTGGTCTGTGGAGCGTGCCGGGTCTGTGGAGTGTGCCTGGTCTGTGGAGCGTACCTGGTCTGTGAAGTGTGCCTGGTCTGTGGAGCGTGCCTGGTCTGTGGAGCGTGTCGGGTCTGTGGAGTGTGCCTGGTCTGTGGAGTGTGCCTGGTCTGTGGAGTGTGCCTGGTCTGTGGAGTGTGCCTGGTCTGTGGAGTGTGCCTGGTCTGTGGAGTGTGCCTGGTCTGTGGAGCGTGCCTGGTCTGTGGAGCGTGCCGGGTCTGTGGAGTGTGCCTGGTCTGTGGAGTGTGCCTGGTCTGTGGAGTGTGCCTGGTCTGTGGAGCGTGCCGGGTCTGTGGAGCGTGCCGGGTCTGTGGAGTGTGCCTGGTCTGTGGAGTGTGCCTGGTCTGTGGAGCGTGCCTGGTCTGTGGAGCGTGCCTGGTCTGTGGAGCGTGCCTGGTCTGTGGAGCGTGCCTGGTCTGTGGAGCGTGCCTGGTCTGTGGAGTGTGCCTGGTCTGTGGAGTGTGCCTGGTCTGTGGAGTGTGCCTGGTCTGTGGAGCGTGCCTGGTCTGTGGAGTGTGCCTGGTCTGTGGAGTGTGCCTGGTCTGTGGAGTGTGCCTGGTCTGTGGAGTGTGCCTGGTCTGTGGATTTCTGGCAACACAGGATCCACGACCTCCAGAGCAGGTGGGGTTGTGCAGTGTGATGACTGTGTCTGTGCACAGGACCCTTCTCTCTGTATTTCTGTCTCTCTCTTCTCACTTTCTCTTCTCTGTTTCTGTTTCTCTCTCATCTCTTTTTTCTCTCATTATCTCTCTTTTCGCTCTATCACTTTTTGCTCTCTCTTTAATCCCTATAGATCTTTCTCTTCTCTCCTCTTTTTTCTTTCTCTTATCTTTTCTCTCTCATCTCTCTTGCTCTTTTATTTTTCTCTTCTCTCTTCTCTGTTTTCCCTCTAATCTCTTTCTCGCTCTCTACCTTCTCTCCATTTTATTCTTTTATCTGTCACCTCACTTTTCGCTCTCTTCTCACTTTCACTCTTCTATCCTCTCTTCTGTTTCTCTCTCATCCTTCTAGTTTTCCTCTCTCCTCTTGTTTTTCGCTCCTTTTTTTGTCTCCTCACTTTTTTCTCCTTTATTTCTCTCTCCTCTTTTTTCTCTATCCTCTTTTTTTCTCTCTCCTCTTTCATTTCTCTCCTCTCTTTTTCTCTCTATCCTCTTATTTCTCTCTGTCCTCTCTCTACTCTCTTTTTACTCTCTATCCTCTTTTATTTTTCTCTGTCCTCTCTCTTTCATTTCTCTCTCTCTTTTTCTCTCTATCCTCTTTTTTTCCTCTTTTATTTCTCTGTCCTCTCTTTCATTTCTCTTGTTTTTCTCTCTCATCTTTCATTTCTCTCCTCTCTTTTTCTCTCTATCCTCTTATTTCTCTCTGTCCTCTCTCTCCTCTCTTTTTTCTCTCTATCCTCTTTTTTTCCTCTTTTATTTCTCACTGTCCTCTCATTTCTCTCTTTTTTATCTATATCCTCTTTTTTCCTCTTTTATTTCTCTCTGTCCTCTCTTTCATTTCTATTTTTTTCTCTATCCTCATTTTTCCTCTTTTATTTCTCTCTGTCCTCTCTCTATTTCTCTCTCTCCTCTCTTTTCTCTCTATTCACTTTTTTCCTCTATTTCTCTCTGTCCTCCCTGTTTATATCTCTCCTCTCTTTTTTTCTCTCTATCCTCTTTTTTCCTTCTTAATTTCTCTGTCCTCTCTCTTCCATTTCTCTCTTCTCTTTTTCTCTATCCTCTTGATTTCTCTCTTTTTTATTTCTCTCCTTTTCTCTTTCTCTCTCCTTTCTTTTTTTACCTCTTTAATTTCTTTCTCCTTTTCTTCTCACTCCATCCTCTTTATTTTTCTCTTATTTTTCGCACTCTCCTTTTTCTCTTTTATTTCTCTCCTTTTTTCCTCTTTCTCTTCTCTTTTCTCCCTCATTCCTCTTTTTTTCCCCTTTTCTCTCTTTTTTTCTCTTTTCTCTCTCATTTCTCTTTTTTTTCTCTTTTTTCCCTCTCTTTTTTCCTTTTCTCTTTTTTCTCTCCTCTCTTTTTTCCTCTCTCTTTTCTCTCATTTCTCTTTTTTTTCTCTCCTCTTTTTTTCCCCTTTCTCTCTTTTTTCTCTTTTCTCTCTCATTTCTCTTTTTTTTCTCTCCTCTCATTTTTCTCTCTCTCTCCTTTCTCTTCTCTCTCTTCTCTCGCTCTTTCCTCTAATCTGTCTGGACAAATCAAAGGCAAGCTGCAGTTCTCTGTGGTTCAGAGGACAGACCGTGCTGGAGCAGCAGTATGGCGCACTGTGTGCAGGGAGAAGACACCACATTTTTTAGCACCACATGGATTTGCATCTTTCCTTAGGTCTCTGTTCTCAGTGGATCTGGAGTTTGCGCTCTCTCCCTCAGCCTGTGGCAGTGACTGGCAGGGGGTGGCAGTGACTGGCAGGGGGCGGCAGCGCTCGCTCCACAGACCCCGCACTGTGAGGTGGGTGCAGCAGGTGCAGAATGACAGGTCCCCAGAGCAGAGGTCGGTGCAGGGCACACACCCGCCATTACAAGGGGATGTGTGAAATTGTTAATTGGTCAAATTATGAGGCGCATTGGATCAGCCACAGATCTCCGGTATCTCCCCAGAAATGACCAAGACCAGACCGTGCCAGCAGGACCCTAGAGGGGCTATCCCATAATCAACACATCAGCTAGTCACAAGATCGGTGTATGATTGCCGGAGACCCCACTAGTCCAAAATCAACAATCCCAAAGTCCTGTGATAAAAAAACATTACTGAGCACCCACCTCTACATAAATACATTATACTAGCTGTACTGATCCTTAGTTACCTCCTGTATTATACTCCAGAGCTGCACTCGCTATTCTGCTGGTGCAGTCACTGTGTACATACATTACATTACTGATCCTGAGTTACCTCCTGTATTATACTCCAGAGCTGCACTCGCTATTCTGCTGGTGCAGTCACTGTGTACATACATTACATTACTGATCCTGAGTTACATGCTGTATTATACTCCAGAGCTGCACTCACTATTCTGCTGGTGCAGTCACTGTGTACATAGATTACATTACTGATCCTTAGTTACCTCCTGTATTATACTCCAGAGCTGCACTCACTATTCTGCTGGTGCAGTCACTGTGTACATACATTACATTACTGATCCTTAGTTACCTCCTGTATTATACTCCAGAGCTGCACTCACTATTCTGCTGGTGCAGTCACTGTGTACATACATTACATTACTGATCATGAGTTACATGCTGTATTATACTCCAGAGCTGCACTCACTATTCTGCTGGTGCAGTCACTGTGTACATACATTACATTACTGATCATGAGTTACATGCTGTATTATACTCCAGAGCTGCACTCACTATTCTGCTGGTGCAGTCACTGTGTACATACATTACTGATCCTGAGTTACCTCCTGTATTATACCCCAGAGCTGCACTCACTATTCTGCTGGTGCAGTCACTGTGTACATACATTACATTACTGATCCTGAGTTACCCCCTGTATTATACTCCAGAGCTGAACTCACTATTCTGCTGGTGCAGTCACTGTGTACATACATTACATTACTGATCCTGAGTTACCTCCTGTATTATACCCCAGAGCTGCACTCACTATTCTGCTGGTGCAGTCACTGTGTACATACATTACATTACTGATCCTGAGTTACCCCCTGTATTATACTCCAGAGCTGCACTCACTATTCTGCTGGTGCAGTCACTATGTACATACATTACATTACTGATCCTGAGTTACCCCCTGTATTATACTCCAGAGCTGCACTCACTATTCTGCTGGTGCAGTCACTGTGTACATACAGTTAGGTCCAGAAATATTTGGCCAGTGACACAATTTTGGCGAGTTGGGCTCTGCATGCCACCACATTGGATTTGAAATGAAACCTCTACAACAGAATTCAAGTGCAGATTGTAACGTTTAATTTGAAGGTTTTAACAAAATAATCTGATAGAAATTGTAGGAATTGTCACATTTCTTTACAAACACTCCACATTTTAGGAGGTCAAAAGTAATTGGACAAATAAACCAAACCCAAAAAAAAAATTTTTATTTTCAATATTTTGTTGCGAATCCTTTGGAGGCAATCACTGCCTTAAGTCTGGAACCCATGGACATCACCAAACGCTGGGTTTCCTCCTTCTTAATACTTTGCCAGGCCTTTACAGCCGCAGCCTTCAGGTCTTGCTTGTTTGTGGGTCTTTCCGTCTTAAGTCTGGATTTGAGCAAGTGAAATGCATGCTCAATTGGGTTAAGATCTGGTGATTGACTTGGCCATTGCAGAATGTTCCACTTTTTTGCACTCATGAACTCCTGGGTAGCTTTGGCTGTATGCTTGCGGTCATTGTCCATCTGTACTATGAAGCGCCGTCCGATCAACTTTGCGGCATTTGGCTGAATCTGGGCTGAAAGTATATCCCGGTACACTTCAGAATTCATCCGGCTACTCTTGTCTGCTGTCATGTCATCAATAAACACAAGTGACCCAGTGCCATTGAAAGCCATGCATGCCCATGCCATCACGTTGCCTCCACCATGTTTTACAGAGGATGTGGTGTGCCTTGGATCATGTGCCGTTCCCTTTCTTCTCCAAACTTTTTTCTTCCCATCATTCTGGTACAGGTTGATCTTTGTCTCATCTGTCCATAGAATACTTTTCCAGAACTGAGCTGGCTTCATGAGGTGTTTTTCAGCAAATGTAACTCTGGCCTGTCTATTTTTGGAATTGATGAATGGTTTGCATCTAGATGTGAACCCTTTGTATTTACTTTCATGGAGTCTTCTCTTTACTGTTGACTTAGAGACAGATACACCTACTTCACTGAGAGTGTTCTGGACTTCAGTTGATGTTGTGAACGGGTTCTTCTTCACCAAAGAAAGTATGCGGCGATCATCCACCACTGTTGTCATCCGTGGACGCCCAGGCCTTTTTGAGTTCCCAAGCTCACCAGTCAATTCCTTTTTTCTCAGAATGTACCCGACTGTTGATTTTGCTACTCCAAGCATGTCTGCTATCTCTCTGATGGATTTTTTCTTTTTTTTTCAGCCTCAGGATGTTCTGCTTCACCTCAATTGAGAGTTCCTTAGACCGCATGTTGTCTGATCACAGCAACAGCTTCCAAATGCAAAACCACACACCTGTAATCAACCCCAGACCTTTTAACTACTTCATTGATTACAGGTTAACGAGGGAGACGCCTTCAGAGTTAATTGCAGCCCTTAGAGTCCCTTGTCCAATTACTTTTGGTCCCTTGAAAAAGAGGAGGCTATGCATTACAGAGCTATGATTCCTAAACCCTTTCTCCGATTTGGATGTGAAAACTCTCATATTGCAGCTGGGAGTGTGCACTTTCAGCCCATATTATATATATAATTGTATTTCTGAACATGTTTTTGTAAACAGCTAAAATAACAAAACTTGTGTCACTGTCCAAATATTTCTGGACCTAACTGTACATTACATTACTGATCCTGAGTTACCTCCTGTATTATACTCCACAGCTGCACTCACTATTCTGCTGGTGCAGTCACTGCGTACATACATTACTGATCCTGAGTTACCTCCTGAATTATACTCCAGAGCTGCACTCGATGTTCTTTTTCACTGTATAAAAGTAAATACTCTCAAAATGATTTCTGATATGAGCCACTAGGGGGCGCTGTACTACAATGTACACGTAATGATGGTTCCAGTGTGGAGAATCCAGGCCTTTCTGGGGTGACTTCATCCAAACCTTTTAGACACTTTTAAAGGGAGCAATTTTTGGGGCTTTCTGATGAGTTTGACCTTGCAGAGACTTTCCAATATTTACTCTGCCCAAAGAACTCACCATAGGGTCAGATCATTGGAGACCACTAGGACCCCTGAGGCAAAGCCCCCCTATGCCCTGTGTTTGTACCCGGCTGCATTATTGTTCCTCTCCAGCAGGTACCACGCTACTAATATTGCAGTACATGGCCTCCTTCCTAATGACTGGCGAGTGGTGCCCTATTGCTGTATGACATCACAATTTTTAGACAGTTCCGGATTTTACCACTAGGGGTCACCAGAGATTTTCTTCTCTTTTTTGGATGAGGTTATGACTGTCGAATTTCATGCCAGACCCTCCATATAACAAGACTATCAATAAAGTGACACCATCTCTTCACCTCTTTGCCCAAATTTTCCTGATTGCGGTCCTCGGGGGGCTCCAGTCAATAAAGCCCCTCCCTGATGTACTGAGGGGGTCTCTTTCCATTCACATAAGGTCCTGTTTCGGGTTAGATAACCCCATTCCTCTACTTTCTGACCTGGGAAAACTTATAGAATTGCTCAATCCCTCCGCCGTTGATTCAGGTATGTCATCCTGCAAATAGAAAGCACATGGTTACACGTGGAAGCAAGATAAAAAGCCTGGGCTGCAATACCAAACATTGCCAGTGGAGTAGGGTGGCGCTGTTTCCTTAGATCACGGGCAGATCTGACAGATATTCAGGTCTGACAACTGGCACTGTCACCCAAAAAACGGCACTTGCTTTACTGGTAACCTAATTAATTGGGCATTATGTGGGCGCCATAGCTGTAGCCAAAACCTGAAGGCCACTGACGGGTGGTCAGGGTGCAGTTTGGATCATCTCTGCTGCCTCCTCAGAATCAGGAGTTGACTTCCATTGTCTGTCCATAGACCACTGTAAAATAAAAAATTCTACCTTTTTATGTGTGATGACTCATGGTTTGGCCACTTGTATGAAGGTGAGCTGTTCATAATTAGGCCAGACGTATGGGTCCTCTGTTACATCAAGAGAAGTTAGACATTGTCTCATGTCAGACTGATCGGAGCCCTCTTGTCTGTAAATGTGGATTCCCTCAGCCCTTTTGACTACATAATTCAGAAGAAAATTATGTAGTCAGATTGAACTTGCGACCAATAAGAGAGCAGTTGTCTCCACCAATCCTGTAAGAGATCTGAGTGGGCCTTGCTTCTGTCACCAGTGATAGATTCACCATGACCCCAGCCGAGGAGCTTCGGTTCCAGCTGGGGGAATCACAGAACTGCTTCACTTGGGATATGCTATATGACCTCAGCCGAGGAGCTACGGTTCCAGTTGTGAGGAATCAAAGAACTGCTTTACTTCTGATATTCTACAGGATTTCAGCCGAGGAGCTACGGTTCCAGCTGAAGGAACACTGAACTGCTTCACTGCTCAACACTGAG
This sequence comes from Anomaloglossus baeobatrachus, assembly GCF_048569485.1. Taxonomy (NCBI): domain Eukaryota; kingdom Metazoa; phylum Chordata; class Amphibia; order Anura; family Aromobatidae; genus Anomaloglossus; species Anomaloglossus baeobatrachus. Next base: position 27,514,883 of record NC_134356.1, read on the forward strand.
CCCACAAATTTGGTTAGAGAACTCTGTTTGGGACAACTCTGTCACCTTTCTACATATCTTGCTGTGCTCAGTCAGCTTCCTAAGCTTACCGCTATCTCTTTGCTATCTCCTCTCAGTGGGTGCCCACCAATAGCGGGGTGCTGCTGGCTGTGATAGTTGGCTCTGGAAGCCCCGACGTCATGAAGATTCTAATCCCTGGCGGTCAACAGAAGGGTGAGACTCTGTCGCTTGTACCATCTTGTGTTTTTGCACCCGAGCGTGGTAGTGCCCGCTCATCACTAGTTACGAGGACTGATGTCATGTAGAACTATTGAAGGGTCTCCATCCCCCTCCTGTCCACCATCAGCCAGAGATCGTCATGACGATTATCTGATTGGCCTGGAAGCTTAAGGTATTTATGACTTTGGGTGATGGTAGAAGAAAAGCCAAAAGCTGCAGAGAAAGACAGTTCTTTGTAATATTGGCGGGAAAACTCCCAAAGCAGGTTTTGAAGTGCGACTTTAATGCTAGAAAGATGAAAAACACATTGCCAGAATCCCTGCTTCGTGCGGAACCCAGCGCACCGTCTCACCTGACGAGGAGATCGACGGAATCACGACAAATTAGTATTGGCCAGTAAAATTGTGCTAGAGGTGTTGTGTTTGGTATCAATGTAACTGTAAAATCGAGATATTAAATATGACGCTAATATCTTTCACCTGTGTGACCCAGGAGCAAAGATATGAAAAACCCTAGAATTATGGAACTTTGTGACCATCTCAAGCCCAGCCCACAAGTGACTGTAAAATGATGTCACAGGCAAGGGGGGCTAGCAAGAGCATAAGAGACAGTTCCTGTCTGGGGGGGCGCAGTCAGCACGAGGAGGGCATCATGAAGGGTGATGCTGGCCGATTCTAACATCTCTTGGAGCTCCCTCCCTCCATAAGCAGACGTCACTTCTATGGCAGAAGCTTAGTAAGTTTCATGTTTATACCTTTTATTTTAATGTAACTGTTATGCCGTAATGTGTATTGTTCCCTTTTGTAACTTCTTGTATATTCTTTAAACACTGCCTATTTTCGGATTAAATATATAAAAATTTAAGAGTTTCCTTCCTTATGCTTTATATACGAATCCAAAACCCCGAAGGGCCTTATGCTATCTGAAACGGGTTCCCAGCTACCTGTAGAAAGTCTGGGTGGTGGCAGCGTAATTGTTATTGCATAGAATTATTGGAGTGCTATCATTAAGGGTACCGAGGTATATAAATATTCCATTAGCAGGAATCAGAGATATACATTTACCCTTGCTGTGAGACCTCCAATATTTGGCATTATCAGCTCAGCAGCCTCATCTTATGCATTGTCCTGCAGTACCAAAAGTGGCCTGCAGACAAGGGGGGCGCTAGAGAGTAGTCGTGTGTAACAAATCAGTGAACAGCTGCGGATTTCTGAGGGACTTCCCCGGCTGTTCGTGACAAATTGGTGGCAAGCGGTGGGATATATAAAGCATTAGTGATCTGGTTTGAGCAATCATCCCTTTCACTAAAAACTTGCAAAAGTTTTGAGGATTGAACTCAGTGTTTAAATATACCTGGAACAATACTGTACGTGTAGCAGTTACCCCCTCCCCTTCTCTCTTGTTTTCTATCCTATCTTTTATTTGGCAATTATGGAGGCTGTGTCGGAAGCCTGGTACAATCAGCAGAAGAAGGAAGTTCTTGCTGCACTCTGCAGATCCAAGTTGATTGATGGCCATGGCAAAACGAGGCAAGACCTCATTAAAGAACTTTTACAATGGGACGCAGAGCACGTTCATTCCCCCAGTGCTGGAGAAGAGGAGGCAAGCCAAGCCCAGGATAGTGCTTCTGCAGAGTCCCCACCATCAACTGCAAGCCAGAGCAGTGACCGAGGCAACATGGACTCTTTCCTGAAGATGGCTCTACAACAATTCGCTGCAGATGACCGGCAGGGACGGCTAAGCCTCATTCAGCAATATCGAGAGGCTGAGAGAGCCGAGCGAGAGGCTGAGAGAGCCGAGCGAGAGGCTGAGAGAGCCGAGCGCCAGGCTCAGGCCGAGCGAGAGGCTGAGAGAGCCGAGCGAGAGCGCCAAGCCCAGAGAGACCATGAATTGAATATCCTCAAAGCCCGGCAGCAGACATCTTCCTCACTAAACGGTGAGTCCAATAATGCCAGCAGCCTTAAGCCCCGACCGGAGCACTTTCTTGTGATGGAAAAGGACGGGGATTTGGACACCTTTCTGAGGGGATTTGAAAAGACTTGCTTGCAGTACCAGTTGCCCTCAACACAATGGGCACAATACTTAACCCCAGGGCTGCGAGGCAAGGCCCTGGACGCGTTTGCCAGTCTCCCTCAAGAGCAGAGTGGAGACTATGGGGCCATAAAGCAGGCCCTAGTACGGAAGTATCAGCTGACTCCGGAGGTGTACCGAAAAAAATTCCGGACCCTCCAGCTCGGACCTCATGACAGCTACAGCGATTTGGAGGGTGGGCTCCAGCGCACCTTTGACCAGTGGATCCAAGGACTGTCCGTTACAACCTTTGAGGAGTTAAAGGACCTCATGGTGAAGGACCAACTCCTACATGTCTGTCCTGTGGAGGTTCGACAGTTTGTTATGGACCGAGAGCCCAAGGAGGCCTCAAAAGCAGCCCAGATTGCCGACGCCTATGTGGCCAACCGTGCATCGGAGGTGCGGAAGCCGTCCACCACTAGCTGGAAAGGGGGTAAGATGACAACTACAACCACCCCTGCCCCTACCAGCCGACCTCCCGTAGGTCCTGTTTCATCCACCAGTGCCCGGCCCACCTCTGACACTCGCAGGTGTTTTTCCTGCAACCTGCCTGGACACCTCAGCTCTGGTTGCCCAGAGAGGCAGAAGAGGAACCCCACATCCAAGGCCCAAGGGCCCACTGGAACTGTCCTTTTGGCAAGGAAGGCGGGTGGTAGGGCCTGCGAAAACCTACACCCCGTCACCGTAGGCGGAACCCCCACTGTGGGGCTCAAGGACACTGGGGCCGACAGAACACTGGTCCGCCCTGAACTGGTACCCCCTGAAAACTTTATCCCGGGAAAACTCCTGACTGTCGCCTTGGCGGGGGGTGTCCACCACTCCTTCCCAATGGCCCTGATTCCCCTCGACTGGGGTGCTGGGAGAGGGTTGAGGGAAGTGGGGGTGGATGAACATCTACCAACCAATGTTTTATTGGGGACTGATCTGGGGCGATTAGTTGCACAATTTCTCCCTGATGATCCTCCCGAATCCAAAAAGTCATGTGATACAAATGTTGTTGATCAGTCATGTGATGCAAATGTTGTTAAATCATGTGATGCAAATGTTGTTGATAAGTCATGCGACCCGAATGCGGATACCCAGAACGTAATTACAAATGTTGTGCATGGTAATAATGTGGAGATTTGTACAGGGGAACTCAGCCATGCCACGCGGCAGGGTGACGTGGCTGAGGACGACCCCAAGGTAGCAAGTGTCTGTGCTGACAGAGATGGAGGCAGACAGGAGAACCACGAGGACAGTGGTCAAATGCAGCTGAGCAGTGTCACAGCGGACAGTGACACAGCCAGTAGTACCTGTCAGGCTGATGGGGAAGAGTGGTTATTCCCCGGGGAGACAGCCTTCATCGGTGCTGTCACCCGCAGTCAGAGTGCCCAGAACGCAAATGAAACCCTGCCTTCTGACACCTCTTCACCCAGAGGGATAACGGAACTGGTGATGGACCCAGAGCAGGTCCCAGAGGGTCCCGGTGAGGTTGGAACCTTAACGTCACTTTTGGCTGCCTCTAGCCAAGAGTTTCAGGTGGCTCTACGAACTGATGCCAGTCTAGAGACGTTAAGGGACCTCGCAGAGAAGCCCTCCTCCGAGACCGATAAGGAGAGGGTATTCTGGGACCAGGGAAAGTTGTACCGGGAGACAATTCCCTGTAACCCCCAACAAGAGTGGCTGAAGGAAAAACAGCTGGTGGTGCCTCACCGCTTTAGGAGTGAGTTGCTGCGGATTGCCCATGAGATCCCACTCGCCGGACACTTGGGGGTTAGCAAAACCAAGGCCCGGCTGTCTCACCACTTCTATTGGCCCAAAATGGGGACAGATGTTGCCAACTACTGCCGCTCCTGTATCACATGTCAAAGAGTGGGAAAGTCAGGGCCTGCTCCCAAAGCTCCCCTGATCTCTTTGCCGGTGATAGAGGAGCCTTTCCAGAGGGTCGCTGTGGACATTGTCGGGCCTCTGGCCGTCCCCAGCAGCTCTGGAAAACGGTTCGTCCTTACTGTGGTAGACTATGCTACCCGGTATCCGGAGGCAGTGGCTCTGTCCTCAGTTAGAGCCGATAAGGTGGCAGATGCCCTCTTGACCATATTCTCCCGAGTAGGATTTCCCAGGGAGATGCTTACCGACCAGGGGACTCAGTTCATGTCTCGTCTAATGGAGGCTCTCTGTAAGAAAATGCAGGTGCGGCATCTGATATCAAGCGCTTATCACCCACAGACCAATGGTTTGTGTGAGCGATTTAATGGTACACTTAAGCAGATGCTTAAGATGCTGGTTGAGTCACATGGACGCGACTGGGAGCGGTATCTCTCACACCTGCTGTTTGCCTACAGAGAGGTACCACAGGCCTCAACGGGGTTTTCCCCCTTCGAGCTCCTGTATGGCAGACGAGTCCGGGGGCCTCTTGGTCTGGTAAGGGAATCCTGGGAAGAGGAACTGAATTCCCCAGAAGTGTCCGTTGTGGAGTATGTCATTCGGCTCCGTGACAAAATGCAGTCAATGACGCAGATGGTGCATGAGAATATGGCGCAAGCCCAGGCCAGCCAGAAGCGATGGTACGACCAACACGCTCGAGAGCGGGTGTATGAAGTGGGTCAGAAGGTGTGGGTCCTGGTCCCAATGACCCAGAACAAGCTTCAGGCGGCCTGGGAGGGTCCATACCTGGTGCATCAGCGCCTCAATGACGTAAACTATGTGGTCACCATCGACCATGCCAGGAAGAGGCAAAAGGTCTTCCATGTCAACATGATGAAAGCTCATCATGACAGGGAAGCCTTTGCTCTTCCTGTGTGTAGTCTTCCCGAGGAAGGCGAAAGTGAAGTCTTGGTGGACTTGCTCGCCTCAGCCCGGGATGGAGGGTCTATCGAGGAGGCGGCATTCAACCCACAGCTATCCTTGGACCAAAAGTCCCAGCTGCGGGAGGTATTCCGGCCCTACCTGATGACCTTCACGAATGTCCCAGGGAAGACATCCCTAGCCACCCACCAGGTGGACACAGGGAGTCATTCCCCAGTTCGTCAACCCCCATACCGTGTCTCCCTAGAGGTACAAAAGGACATAAAAAGGGAGATCGATGAAATGCTAGTCCTGGGAGTGATCCAGAGGTCCAAAAGTGCATGGGCCTCGCCTGTAGTCTTGGTTCCCAAAAAGGACCGGACAACCCGGTTTTGTGTGGACTACAGGAGGCTAAATGCAATCACAGCACCCGATGCGTACCCAATGCCACGCATCGACGAGTTACTGGATTGCTTAGCCGGGGCCCAGTACCTGACCATCATGGACCTGAGTCGAGGGTACTGGCAGATTCCTATGTCCAAGGAAGCACAGGAAAGGTCCGCCTTCATCACCCCATTCGGGCTGTATGAATCCCTCGTCATGCCCTTTGGCATGAGAAATGCTCCTGCCACTTTCCAGCGATTGGTCGACCAGCTGCTCGAGGGACTAGGAGGGTTTGCAGTAGCTTACCTGGATGACATTGCCATCTTTAGTCCCACTTGGGAGGAACACCTGGGGCACCTGGAGCAGGTGCTCAGGCGGATCCAAAGCGCTGGTCTGACTATAAAGCCAGGGAAGTGTCAGATCGGCATGACGGAGGTACAGTACCTTGGACACAGAGTGGGTGGCGGGACCCTGAAACCAGAGCCAGGGAAGGTTGATGCCATCACCTCCTGGCCTACCCCCAAGTCAAAGAAGCAGGTGATGTCCTTCTTGGGTACGGCAGGGTACTATAGGAAGTTCGTTCCTAACTATAGTGCTCTTGCTAAGCCGTTGACGGACCTCACCAAAAAGAAGCTACCGCAAGTAGTCACCTGGACAGATGACTGTGAACGGTCCTTCAGGGCACTAAAAGCTGCCCTCGCCAGTTCCCCAATCCTACAAGCCCCGGACTTCACCCGACGGTTCATAGTTCAGACAGATGCCAGTGCGTTTGGCCTTGGTGCAGTACTCAGCCAGGTAAATGGGAAGGGAGAAGAGCATCCGGTGATGTTTCTCAGCCGCAAGCTCTTACCCCGGGAAGTGGCCTACGCCACTGTGGAGAAGGAGTGCCTCTCTATAGTGTGGGCCCTGCGGAAACTGCAGCCCTACCTATATGGACGCAACTTCACCATAGTGACAGACCACAACCCTCTCAGCTGGCTACATCGGGTGGCCGGCGACAATGGTAAGCTACTGCGGTGGAGCTTGGCACTACAGCAGTATGACTTTACCATTCAACACAGGAAGGGTGTTGAGCATGGCAACGCTGATGGGCTGTCCCGGCAGGGGGATGCCAGCGAGGTAGGCTTAGGAGACGATTGGCAAATCAATCTCCCATGCTACCTCAAAAAGGGGGAGGTGTCATGTAGAACTATTGAAGGGTCTCCATCCCCCTCCTGTCCACCATCAGCCAGAGATCGTCATGACGATTATCTGATTGGCCTGGAAGCTTAAGGTATTTATGACTTTGGGTGATGGTAGAAGAAAAGCCAAAAGCTGCAGAGAAAGACAGTTCTTTGTAATATTGGCGGGAAAACTCCCAAAGCAGGTTTTGAAGTGCGACTTTAATGCTAGAAAGATGAAAAACACATTGCCAGAATCCCTGCTTCGTGCGGAACCCAGCGCACCGTCTCACCTGACGAGGAGATCGACGGAATCACGACAAATTAGTATTGGCCAGTAAAATTGTGCTAGAGGTGTTGTGTTTGGTATCAATGTAACTGTAAAATCGAGATATTAAATATGACGCTAATATCTTTCACCTGTGTGACCCAGGAGCAAAGATATGAAAAACCCTAGAATTATGGAACTTTGTGACCATCTCAAGCCCAGCCCACAAGTGACTGTAAAATGATGTCACAGGCAAGGGGGGCTAGCAAGAGCATAAGAGACAGTTCCTGTCTGGGGGGGCGCAGTCAGCACGAGGAGGGCATCATGAAGGGTGATGCTGGCCGATTCTAACATCTCTTGGAGCTCCCTCCCTCCATAAGCAGACGTCACTTCTATGGCAGAAGCTTAGTAAGTTTCATGTTTATACCTTTTATTTTAATGTAACTGTTATGCCGTAATGTGTATTGTTCCCTTTTGTAACTTCTTGTATATTCTTTAAACACTGCCTATTTTCGGATTAAATATATAAAAATTTAAGAGTTTCCTTCCTTATGCTTTATATACGAATCCAAAACCCCGAAGGGCCTTATGCTATCTGAAACGGGTTCCCAGCTACCTGTAGAAAGTCTGGGTGGTGGCAGCGTAATTGTTATTGCATAGAATTATTGGAGTGCTATCATTAAGGGTACCGAGGTATATAAATATTCCATTAGCAGGAATCAGAGATATACATTTACCCTTGCTGTGAGACCTCCAATATTTGGCATTATCAGCTCAGCAGCCTCATCTTATGCATTGTCCTGCAGTACCAAAAGTGGCCTGCAGACAAGGGGGGCGCTAGAGAGTAGTCGTGTGTAACAAATCAGTGAACAGCTGCGGATTTCTGAGGGACTTCCCCGGCTGTTCGTGACAACTGAGCACCCGAGCATGGTAGTGCCCGCTCATCACTAGTTACGAGTACAGAGCACCCGAGCATGGTAGTGCCCGCTCATCACTAGTTACCAGTACTGAGCACCTGAGCATGGTAGTGCCCGCTCATCACTAGTTACGAGTACTGAGCACCCGAGCATGGTAGTGCCCGCTCATCACTAGTTACCAGTACTGAGCACCCGAGCATGGTAGTGCCCGCTCATCACTAGTTACCAGTACTGAGCACTCGAGCATGGTAGTGCCCGCTCATCACTAGTTACCAGTACTGAGCACCCGAGCATGGTAGTGCCCGCTCATCACTAGTTACGAGTACTGAGCACCTGAGCATGGTAGTGCCCGCTCATCACTAGTTACGAGTACTGAGCACCCGAGCATGGTAGTGCCCGCTCATCACTAGTTACCAGTACTGAGCACCCGAGCATGGTAGTGCCCGCTCATCACTAGTTACCAGTACTGAGCACTCGAGCATGGTAGTGCCCGCTCATCACTAGTTACCAGTACTGAGCACCCGAGCATGGTAGTGCCCGCTCATCACTAGTTACCAGTACTGAGCACCTGAGCATGGTAGTGCCCGCTCATCACTAGTTACGAGTACTGAGCACCTGAGCATGGTAGTGCCCGCTCATCACTAGTTACGAGTACTGAGCACCTGAGCATGGTAGTGCCCACTCATCACTAGTTACGAGTACTGAGCACCCGAGCATGGTAGTGCTCGCTCATCACTAGTTACGAGTACTGAGCACCTGAGCATGGTAGTGCCCACTCATCACTAGTTACCAGTACTGAGCACCTGAGCATGGTAGTGCCCACTCATCACTAGTTACCAGTACTGAGCACCTGAGCATGGTAGTGCCCACTCATCACTAGTTACGAGTACAGAGCACCCAAACATGGTAGTGCTCACTCATCACTAGTTACGAGTACTGAGCACCTGAGCATGGTAGTGCCCACTCATCACTAGTTACCAGTACTGAGCACCTGAGCATGGTAGTGCCCACTCATCACTAGTTACCAATACTGAGCACCTGAGCATGGTAGTGCCCACTCATCACTAGTTACCAGTACCGAGCACCTGAGCATGGTAGTGCCCGCTCATCACTAGTTACGAGTACGGAGCGTCCGAGCATGGTAGTGCCCGCTTATCACTAGTTACGAGTACGGAGCACCCGAGCATGGTAGTGCCCACTCATCACTAGTTACCAGTACTGAGCACCCGAGCATGGTAGTGCTCGCTCATCACTAGTTACGAGTACTGAGCACCTGAGCATGGTAGTGCCCACTCATCACTAGTTACCAGTACTGAGTACCTGAGCATGGTAGTGCCCACTCATCACTAGTTACCAGTACTGAGCACCTGAGCATGGTAGTGCCCACTCATCACTAGTTACGAGTACAGAGCACCCAAACATGGTAGTGCTCGCTCATCACTAGTTACGAGTACTGAGCACCTGAGCATGGTAGTGCCCACTCATCACTAGTTACCAGTACTGAGCACCTGAGCATGGTAGTGCCCACTCATCACTAGTTACCAATACTGAGCACCTGAGCATGGTAGTGCCCACTCATCACTAGTTACCAGTACCGAGCACCTGAGCATGGTAGTGCCCGCTCATCACTAGTTACGAGTACGGAGCGTCCGAGCATGGTAGTGCCCGCTTATCACTAGTTACGAGTACGGAGCACCCGAGCATGGTAGTGCCCACTCATCACTAGTTACCAGTACTGAGCACCTGAGCATGGTAGTGCTCGCTCATCACTAGTTACCAGTACTGAGCACCCGAGCATGGTAGTGCCCACTCATCACTAGTTACCAGTACTGAGCACCTGAGCATGGTAGTGCTCGCTCATCACTAGTTACCAGTACTGAGCACCCGAGCATGGTAGTGCCCGCTCATCACAAGTAGAGATTACTCGGTATTAAAGGGAATCTCTGAGCTAAACAATCCCTTTTTTGTAACAAAAACAATCTGCTGATTACAAGGAATCCTCCTAGATGACAGGACCTCTACCAGCTGTAAGGTGTGGAGCGCTTTGTTTCCCTGCAGCACCCCCTCTGGGGAAATGAAGTATTACACAATTACGGCTACAGTTTCTACTATTAGGGGATCATTCACATTGTGTTTTTACCTTTCCTTCAGTGATTCTATCTGAATCCCGTTTTCTTTTCTATTTTTGTTTACATTTTTATTCTTTTTTTTTCAGGGTTTATTTTTTACTTCCTCGTTAATTGATATATACAGTTGGTACGGAAAGTATTCACACCCCTTTACATTTTTCACTCTTTGTTTCATTGCAGCCATCCCCCATCTTGACAGAAAAAAACAGAAATGTAGAATTTTTTGCAAATTTATTAAACAAGAAAAACTGCAATATCACATGGTCATAAGTATTCAGACCCCTTGCTTGAGTATTGAGTAGAAGCACCTTTTGAGCTAGTACAGCCATGAGTCTTCTTGGACTCCTGGATTTGGGGATCCTCTGCCATTCTTCCTTGCAGATCCTCTCCAGCTCCGTCAGGTTGGATGGTGAACGTTGGTGGGCGCCATTTTCAGGTCTCTCCAGAGATGCTCAATTGGGTTTAGGTCAGGGTTCTGGCTGGGCCGGTCAAGAATGGTCACAGAGTTGTTCTAAAGCCACTCCTTTGTTATTTTACCTGTGTGCTTAGGGTTATTGTATTGTTGGAAGGTGAACCTTCAGCCAAGTCTGAGGTCCAGAGCACTTTGGAGGAAGTTTTCTTCCAGGATCTCTCTGTACTTGGCCGCATTCATCTTTCCTTGAGTTGCAACCAGTCGTCCTGTCCCTGCAGCTGAAAAACACCCCCATAGACTAATGCTGCCACCACCATGTCTCACTGTGGGGATTGTATTGGGCAGGTGATGAGCAGTGCCTGATTTTCTCCACGCATACCGCTTAGAATTATCACCAAAACGTTCTGTCTTTGTCTCATCAGACCAGAGAAGCTTATTTCTCATAGTCTGGGAGCCCTTCATGTGTTTTTTTGCAAACTCTATGTGGGCTTTCATATGTCTTGCACTCAGGAGAGGCTTCCGTCTGGCCACTCTGCCATAAAGGCCTGACTGGTGGAGGCTGCAGTGATGGGTGACTTTGTGGAACTTTCTTCCATCTCCCTCCTGCATCTCTGGAGCTCAGCCACAGTGATCTTGGGATTCTTCTTTATCTCTCTCACCAAGGCTCTTCTCCCATGATTGCTCGGTTTGGCTGGACGGCCAGGTCTAGGAAGAGTTCTGGTGGTCCCAAACCTCTTCCATTTAAGGATTATGGAGGCCACTGTGCTTCTATGAACCTTGAGTACTGCAGAAATTCTTTTGTAACCTTGGCCAGATCTGTGCCTTGCCACAATTCTGTCTCTGAGCTCCTTAGGCAGTTCCTTTGACCTCTTGATCCTCATTTGGTGTGACATGCAGTGTGAGCTGTGAGGTCTTATATAGACAGGGGTGCGCCTTTCCAAATCAAGTCCTATCAGTTTAATTACACACAGCTGAACTCCAATGAAGGAGCAGAACCATCTCAAGGAGGATCACAAGGAAATGGACAGCATTTGACTTAAATATGAGAGTCTGAGCAATGGGTGTGAATACTTATGACCATGTGATATTTCAGTTTTCCTTGTTTAATAAATTTGCAAAAATTTCTAATATATAAAGCTGAGTGTATGTGTGTGTGTGTGTGTGTGTGTGTGTGTGTGTGTGTATGTCCGCTAAAGGAATCTGCTCCGTTGCATTTACAATCACAAAATTTTGCACAGACGCCTCATGTGACCCAGGGAACGTCATAGACTATGGTTTGACAAGAAAATGTAACCCCGTGCTTTACAGTTACTCTCCAATAAACCTCCATTAAAGTGAATGGAGCTGCGAACTACAGGCTATTAATAGGAGCTGTGAGTGGTTGCTATAGGAACAAAGGACAGTCATAGTATAAGATGCTTATGTGTGAGGTAATATGATGTCGGTGGAGAGACAGACACAGACAGACACAGACAGAGGCAGACAGAGACAGACAGACACAGACAGCGAAAGAGGCACACAGGAAAGAAACAGGGACAAACAGAGACAGACAGGGACAGATAGGAAAAAAAGCCAGACATACAGAGAGAGACAGACAGAAAGACACATGGGGAAAGAGACAGAGAGAGACAGACAAGGAAAGAGACAGAGAGACAAAGACAGATGGGGAAAGAGACAGACCTGGAAAGAGACAGACAGAGAGACAAAGACAGACAGGGAAAGAGATAGGGAAAGAGACAGACAAGGAAAGAGACAGACAGAGACAGACAAAGACAGACGGGGAAAGAGACAGATGGGGAAAGAGACACACCTGGAAAGAGACAGACGGGGAAAGAGACAAACCAGGGAAAGAGACAGATGAGGAAAGAGACAGATGAACACAGACAAGAAAAGAGACAGATTGGGAAAGAGACAATTGGGGAAAGAGACAGACAGACAAGGAAAGAGACAGATGGGGAGAGAGATAGATGGGGAGAGAGACAGATGGGGAAAGAGACAGACGGGGAAAGAGACAGACCTGGAAAGAGACAGACAGAGAGGCAAAGACAGACAGGGAAAGAGGAAAGAGACAGACAGCAAAAGAGACAGTCGGGGAAAGAGACAGACGGGGAAAGAGACAGACAGGGAAAGAGCCAAATTTGGAAAGAAACAGACAGCAAAAGAGACAGACAGCAAAAGAGACAGAGAGACAGACAAAGACAGACAGGGAAAGACGGGGAAAGAGACAGACGGGGAAAGAGACAGACGGGGAAAGAGACAGATGTGGAAGAAGACAGATGGGGAAAGAGACACACCTGGAAAGAGACAGACGGGGAAAGAGACAAACCAGGGAAAGAGACAGACAAGGAAAGAGACAGATGAGGAAAGAGACAGATGAAGACAGACAAGAGACAGACAAGAAAAGAGACAGACAGGGAAAGAGACAGACGGGGAAACAGACGGGGAAAGAGACAGACGGGGAGAGAGACAGACGGGGAGAGAGACAGACGGGGAGAGAGACAGACGGGGAGAGAGACAGACTGGGAGAGAGACAGATGGGGAGAGAGACAGACGGGGAGAGAGACAGACAGGGAGAGAGACAGACGGGGAGAGAGACAGACGGGGAAAGAGACAGAGACACAGACAAAGACAGAGAGGGAAAGACGGGGAAAGAGACAGACGGGGAAAGAGACAGATGTGGAAAGAGACAGATGGGGAAAGAGACACACCTGGAAAGAGACGGATGGGGAAAGAGACATACCGGGGAAAGAGACAGACAAGGAAAGAGACAGATGAGGAAAGAGACAGATGAAGACAGACAAGAGACAGACAGGGAAAGAGACAGACGGGGAAAGAGACAGACAGGGAGAGAGACAGATGGAGAAAGAGACAGACCAGGGAAAGAGACAGACCTGGAAAAAGACAAAGAGAGACGGGGAAAGAGACGGAGATAGAGAGAGACAGAGATAGAGACAGACACAGAGATAGAGACAGACAGACATAGAGATAGAGCGAGACAGACACAGAGATACAGACAGACAGAGACTGGGAGAGAGACAGTTACTATCCCGGGCAACGCCGCGTACCACGGCTAGTATAAACATAAAATGTTTATTATTGTATAAAATATATTTTCAACCCACTCAGCTCAGAAAGCTCTAACATTTTTATACTTTTTTTTCACACTTTTTTTTTTACTTCCTAGCTAAAATATATTATCTGTGTGTGTGTGTGTGTGTGTGTGTGTGTGTGTGTGTGTATTTAATTATTATTATATTATTATTCCTATATTTATTTTTACCAATACAAAAATTCCTTTAATATAAGAAAAAAAATAAAATAAAGAAAGTAAAAAAATAAATAATAATAATAATAATAACAATAATAAATAATAATACAAATATATTTGCAATCTAACTGGCTCAGAAAACCATGAATGAAACTTTTTAGATACTTTTATTTATTTCTATTTTATAATTTTTATTTTTTTTATATTTTTGTTTACATTTTTATATTGTTTTTTAGAATTTTTTTGTATTTTAATTTTTTTTTACTTTTTTTTTTTACATTTTTATCCTTTTTTTAAGTTTTCTAATATTGGCAATGAACTCGCCAGTTTGAGTATTGGACTTCGCTTTCATAACAGACCCCCGTCTCTTTTTTAAACCCCCCCCACAAAAGTAAAAATAGTTCTTATCTCCCAGGGATGACCCTAATTATATTTTCAGCAGACGCCTCCCCCCCACACCCCTCTTCTTGGTTACAAAATGGTTAAAATCCCTACATCCTATCCCCCCCAAACCACCACCCCAACAACTGTAAGGCCCATCCTGTATTGGGGGCTACCGGTTGCCATGGAGATGGGACCTTTCCCCAGCCAGCTGCAGATGAAGAAGTCAGAATGGGTCAGGCCTGCAGGGTGGGAAGCAGGAGGAGGAGGAGGAGGAGAGAGGAGGAAGCAGAGACACAGACAGAGGCGCAGAGAGCAGAAGAATTTCCAGCAATCACAGAGGAAAAAAAAATAGCCATTATCAACAGGGAAATAAAGGCTACAGGATGTATGGAGGAGGGGAGGCCGCAGGGGAAGAGTAGGGATCGGGCAGAGCGCGGCCATTCACTCCGAAGAAGCAGAAGAAGAGGATTTTGGGGCAGAGGGAAAGATTTTTTCCGTCTTCTAAGAGGATTTGGAAGTTTAACAAAAGAGACCAAGAAGAAGAAGAGGAGGAGGAGGAGGAGGAGGAGGGGGATCCAGATGCTGATTCCCATCCCTGCTTTTTTCTCAAGTTACACAAGATGAGGGAGGAAGAGAAGGAAGCGGCTCCCTGGGTTTTAACAGAGGTATTTCTGAGGATTTTTTTTATATTTCTGATTTTTTTTTATATTTCTGATTTTTTTTTTATATTTCTGATTCTTTTTTTATATTTCTGATTATTTTTTTATATTTCTGATTATTTTTTTTATATTTCTGATTTTTTTTTTATATATTTCTGATTTTTTTTTTTATATTTCTGATTTTTTTTTATATTTCTGATTTCTTTTTTTATATTTCTGATTTTTTTTAATATATATTTCTGATTATTTTTTTATATTTATGATGTTTTTTTTTTGTTTTTACGCTTTGTTTTGTGTTACTTTTTTACTGTTTTGTGTTACGTCTCCTTTTTACAGTTTTTTATTTCTTGTCTGGATGCAAAAAAAACAAAGAAAAAGTTGGGAAAAAGTTTTGCGGAGGAGTCCGATCAGAGAAACTTGGGTCAGATTCGGGTGCAGCAGGGGGCTTTAGGGGTTTACATAGTTTTTGCAACGTTTATATTGTCGGAAAGGACTCATTCACTGCTGGGATTATGATATCTGCTATTTCTGACAATATTGGACCCGGTGCATCTGATATTTGCTACTTCAGCAGTCTCAGATCTGCTACATCAGACACTTCTAATCTGCTACCTTTGACTTTATCAGCTCTGCTACATCTGACAATCTTCTATCTGTTTCATTGGAAAATCTCAGCTTTAATTTCTGCTCTGGCAGAAAATCTCAGTCTTATTTCTGCTGAAAATAACAGTATTGAGTCTGCCGCATCTGAAAATCGTAAATCTGCTACATCTGACATTCTCAGCTCTGCTACATATGACATTCTCAGCTCTGCTACATCTGACATTCTCAATTCTGCTACATCTGACATTCTCAATTCTGCTACATCTGACATTCTCAATTCTGCTACATCTGACATTCTCAATTCTGCTACATCTGACATTCTGAGCTCTGCTACATTTGACATTCTCAGCTCTGCTATCTCTGCCATTCTCAGCTCTGCTACATCTCTCATTCTTAGCTCTGCTACCTCTCACATTCTCAGCTCTGCTACATCTGACATTCTCAGCTCTGCTACATCTGACATTCTCATATCTTGATAAATTGTGAGTCTTTATACTACTACATTTGACATTCTCAGCTCTGCTACATTTGACATTCTCAGCTCTGCTACATCTCTCATTCTCAGCTCTGCTATATCTCTCATTCTCAGCTCTGCTACATCTCTCATTCTCAGCTCTGCTACCTCTGACATTCTCAGCTCTGCTACCTCTGACATTCTCAGCTCTGCTACATCTGACATTCTCAGCTCTGCTACATCTGACATTCTCAGCTCTGCTACATCTGACATTCTCATATCTTGATAAATTGTCAGTCTTTATACTACTACATCTGACAGTCTCAGCTCTGCTACATTTGACATTTTTAGCTCTACTACATCTCACATTCTCAGCTCTGCTACATCTCTCATTCTCAGCTCTGCTACATCTCTCATTCGCAGCTCTGCTACTTCTCTCATTCTCAGCTCTGCTACATCTGCCATTCTCAGCTCTGCTAGATATTTCATTCTCAGCTCTGCTACATCTGCCATTCTCAGCTCTGCTACCTCTGACATGCTCAGCTCTGCTACATCTGACATTCTCATATCTTCATACATTGTCGGTCTTTATACTACTACATATGCTCAAGATGTCATTCTCAGCTCTTCTCAGTCTTGGCTCTGCTACATCTGACATTCTCATATCTGCTCCTTCAGAAAGTCTCAAGCTTTCTGCATCTGTCAGTGTCTAAACAGCTCAGACTTTTGACAATCTGAGCTCTGCTACATCTGTCTTATGACCGCATACAATCTAATTACTACTCTACTCTACATATCTGACATTCTGAGCCCTGGCAGCGTTCGATCTACTGCATCACACATACTCAGTAATACTACATCTGCTCCCTCAGTCTCAGCTCTGCTACATCTCACTGCCCTTGAAGATGACTGTCTCTTATCACACAGGCCTTGCTCTGCTATGTGTATCCTATAACTGCTCTGTCTGACAGTTTCAATATTACTCTGTCTTATATCAGCTGAGCGGCCCTTAACAGGCCCATGTGACAATCTCAGCTCTGCTACACCGATCTCATAACTGCAGACTCCTCGGAAAGTCTATCAACTTCATATATCCACCATCATACAATCAGCTCTGCTACACCTGACAGCTTGGCTACGGACAAAGATTCATTTTTTTGCAGTAGCCCTACAATTAAATACTTCTGCCAGGGCCCCTGTTGCCTGGTGCCCAGTGCATGCCTTGCCAGCTTCTCTCCATTTATTCCGTGGCTTGATGTGGCAATGAGGGCAGTGCCATTAATAATGATGAGTGTCAGTGGGGAAGGAGGTGCGTATTTTAAATCTGCTACCTCTATCATTCTCAGCTCTGCTACCTCTGTGATTCTCAACTCTGCTACATCTGACATTCTCAGCTCTGCTACCTCTGACATTGTCAGCTCTGCTACCTCTGACATTGTCAGCTCTGATAACTTTGCCATTCTCAGCGCTGCTACCTCTGCTATTCTCAGCTCTGCTACCTCTAACATTGTCAGCTCTGCTACCTCTGTTATTCTCAGTGCTGCCACCTCTGCCATTCTCAGCGCTGCCACCTCTGCCATTCTCAGCTCTGCTACCTCTATCATTCTCAGCTCTGCTACCTCTATCATTCTCAACTCTGCTACATCTCACATTTTCAGCTCTGCTACCTCTGACTTTCTCAGTTCTATTACCTTTGACATTCTGAACTCTGCTACCTCTGTCATTCTTAGCTCTGCTACCACTGCCATTCTCAGCTCTGCTACCTCGGTCATTCTCAACTCTGCTACATCTCACATTCTCAGCTCTGCTACCTCTAAAATTATCAGCTCTGGTACCTCAGATATTATAAACTCTGCTACCTCTGACATTCCCAGCTCTGCTGTATCTGACATTCACAGCTCTGCTACCTCTGTCATTCTCAACTCTGCTACATCTGATATTCTCAGCTCTGCTACCTCTGACATTCTCAGTTCTATTACCTTTGACATTCTGAACTCTGCCAACTCTCATTCTTAGCTCTGCTACCTCTGCCATTTTCAGCTCTGCTACCTCTGACATTGTCAGCTCTGCTACCTCTGACATTGTCAGCTCTGCTACCTCTGATATTCTCAGCGCTGCCACCTCTGTTATTCTCAGCGCTGCCACCTCTGCCATTCTCAGCGCTGCCACCTCTGCCATTCTCAGCGCTGCCACCTCTGCCAGTCTCAGCTCTACTACCTCTATCATTCTCAGCTCTGCTACATCTCACATTTTCAGCTTTGCTACCTCTGCCATTTTCAGCTCTGCTACATCTGACATTCTCAGCTCTGCTACCTCTGATATTATCAACTCTGCTACCTCTGACATTCCCAGCTCTGCTGCATCTGGCATTCCCAGCTCTGTTACCTCTGACATCCTTAGCTCTGCTACCTCTGACATTCTCAGCTCTGCTACCTCTGACATTCTCAGCTTTGCTACCTCTGACATTCCCAGCTCTGCTACCTCTGACATCCTTAGCTCTGCTACCTCTGACATTCTCAGCTCTGCTACCTCTGACATTCTCAGCTTTGCTACCTGTGACATGCTCATAAAGGATTCCATTGATTCTGATTCTTTTCACAATAATGTAACCACTAGATGGCGCTGTTCCATTGCTGTAGAAGGCAAGGACCAGTAATTCCGTGATGGTAGGGGTTGTATATCTGACGGGGTCGGGGTTATGTGGCCACCTGCCAATTCACAATGAGTTCTGTCATTTTGTTTACCGTAGGGGGCGCAATAGTGCGAGTCCTCTGACTCTATAGCTCAGTCTGGCACTTGTAGCACAGGAGTCCGCGTCGCTGGTGCACTACTTGGCCCAGCATCACCTTGTATTTACTCCTGACTAGAACTCTAATATCTGTGAAAAAGCCAGGATTTCCTGTAGAGTTTCCCTTTAAGGCTTTGGGTTGCATCACGTGTCGGGAAATGAGCTAAAATGGGCATTGTAGCGTTTACGGGACTCTCTTCTCTGACTGATGACGCGGAGGACGTCCTGCCGGTAGACTGCGTGTTTTTGTGGCCGGGTGTATAATCCCCTGGCAGACAGGCTGTGGATATAGGACTTGGCTCGCTTCTCTAACCTTTGCCTTAGGTAAACTTGTAGTTTTCACTGTCACACAGTGAATTATACTAGATATTAAAGGGGTTTTCCCCACCGGTCCCGAGAATGGTGGTCCTAACTTCCCCAATACGGAGCATTCTTGACCACTGACATATAGGATTCCATTCACCTCTATCGGACTGGTGGTGGTTAAGCTATCTCCACAAGTCCCATATAAGTGAATGGAGTGGTGGTGGCACATGCACACAGGAAACTTTGGCACTTCCCATTCACATGATCGGTTGGACCCCAGAGGTCATACATTTACTACCTTTCCAGGGGATAGGTAATATGTTTGTAGTGGGGCAACCCCTTGAAAATTGATTGACTATCTACAAGAGTTCAGGACTCCTGAATGACCAGGGCTCCTAGATGAACAGGGCTCCTAAATGACCAGGACTCCTAAATGACCAGGGTTCCTAAATGACCAGGACTCCTCAATGACCAAGACTCCTCAATGACCAAGACTCCTCAATGACCAAGACTCTTCAATGACAAAACTCTTCAATGACCAGGGCTCCTCAATGACCAGGGCTCCTAAATGACTATGACTCCTAAATGATTACGGCTCCTAAATGATTATGGCTCCTAAATGACCAGGGCACCAGAGCTCCTCAATGACCAGGGCTCCTAAATGACTAGGACTCCTAATTTACTAGGACTCCTGAATGATTAGGGCTCTTCAATGACCAGCGCTCCTCAATGACTAGGGCTCCTAAATGACCAGGACTCCTAAATGACCAGGGCTCCTAAATGACCAGGGCTCCTTAATGAGCAGGGCTCCTCAATGACTAGGGCTCCTCAATGACCAGGGCTCCTTAATGAGCAGGGCTCCTCAATGACTAGGGCTCCTCAATGACTAGGACTCCTCAATGATCAGGGCTCCTCAATGATCAGGGCTCCTCAATGACCAGGGCTCCTCAATGACCAGTGCCCCTCCATGACCAGGGCTCCTAAATGACCAGGGCTCCTAAATGACTAGGGCTCCTCAATGATCAGGGCTCCTAAATGACCAGGACTCTTCAATGACCAGGGCTCCTCAATGACCAGGGCTCCTCAATGGCCAGAGCTTCTAAATGTGTAGGACTCCTAAATGACCAGAGCTCCTAAATGACCAAGGCTCCTAAATGACTAGGACTCCTAAATGACTAGGACTCCTAAGTAACCAGGACTCCTAAATGACCAATCTGCTTATTTTTGTATATGTCCCTTGTTACCGCATGTGAAGATAATCATTCAGATTTGTTGCACAGGAGTGTGAGTTGCAACTCACTTGGGAGCAAGACCAACTCTCGAAAACTATGTATGGTAAATCAATTTCAATAATGGACCTCTATTTTATATCTGTGGTGAAAGTAATTAGGTTCTTGAATGTCCAGCTTCGAAACTAGACAACATTGGACAGGTGCTACTGGGCATGGGTGGGGCTTTACCAATTTGGATTGGTGTTCTGTATTTTTGTCAGGCATTGGATGGGATGGACTACTGGCCCACAGTGACCTAGCCCTTGGGTTTTAAGGATCAACATCAGGAAGAGCTGTCAACATGCAGATCTTGGAGGTGGTCAAAAGTAACCGTGGAGATGGGGCATACATAGTCAGGTGGGGCATCAAGGAACAAAACAAATTCGGGACCCCCTGGTGCTGATTTATACCACCACATCTTCCACCTTGGAACATCCTTACCAACTCTTGGAGAAAAGGTCAATCTAGCCTTGGAATTGGGTGTTTCTCCCCGTGAGACTCCTTGTTCTATTGCAAAACTAGAAGGCCATGGAAGCAGCTTAGCAGTAGATCTTCATCTCCTGAGAAGGGACAGGAAGGTCTTCATCTCCTGAGAAGGGGCAGGAGTGTCCTCATCTCCTGAAAAGGGCCAGGAGGGTCCTCATCTCCTGAAAAGTGCCAGGAGGGTCCTCATCTCCTGAAAAGGGCCAGGAGGGTCCTCATCTCCTGAGCAGGGGCACGGGGTCTTTGCCTCCACAGCAGCTACAGGGTCCTATTTTGGATGGACCCCACATATTCATATGATATGATCCCTATGTTTTGGATTATGGAGCTTTCGACCACTATATGAATTGAGGACATGTCGCGCATGCGCATCAATTGCCTACTGAATCGCTCACAATAAGAAAGTTATCTACTACAATGTAGAAAGCCATCCCAGGAAAATGTAGACTGACTCGGAGTCCCAAAGCTATACTAACACCCATGGATCTGTAGTAGGATGTCCGACGAGCTCATACAGGTGGTCAGGTGTCCATATAGTTATTGTATATATGGCGGTTTTTTATATGATTCCCCAGAAGAGGAAATACATTACGTAATGAGAAGCAGATCCAAATTCTTCCCTATGGAACTCGATCTGCTGTATGTTACAAACCTTTCACCGCTAATTAGAAATGGCTGCCAAACGCTGTGACTTCACCGGGTTCAGAAAGGTGACTTCCTATTGGCTGGATTTACAGAAATAGTGGTAAATAGATAGATTTCCTGAACTGAGAAATCAGGAGATCCAAGTTCAGGAGCGGAGGAAAGTCATGTCCGTGTCCCCGTACTATGGGGCCTATGGCAGGGTTGGTTTTGTTTGGTTTTTTTGGGGGGGAAATAGCGCCACTTCTGCCCAATGGTTGTGTCTGTTACTGCAGCCCGTGAAGGAGAGAAAGTATTTCTGCCATTCAGGAGCCTTTCTTCGTAAATAATATTTGTCGTTGTGTTCTCACAAGTGATCGGGGGAAGACAGCTACAAGACAATACAGTGTGCGGCCCACCGACACTGTGGGCGCGAGATAATGGGGGCAGGAAAAGCTCCGGAAGTGGAGATGCTGAAAAGGAAACGATCATGACAAAAACATGTAAAGTCCCACAGTGACAGATAATGGTCCCCGTATTATCTAACATATAAAGCTGAGTGTATGTGTTTGTATGTATGTATGTGTGTGTGTGTGTGTGTGTGTGTGTGTGTATGTGTGTGTGTGTATGTGTTTGTGTGATGTGTGTGTATGTGTGTGTGTATGTGTGTGTGTGTATATGTATGTGTGTGTATGTGTGTGTATATGTATGTGTGTGTGTGTATGTGTGTGTATATGTATGTGTGTGTGTATATGTGTGTGTATATGTATGTGTGTGTGTATATGTGTGTATGTGTTTGTGTGATGTGTGTGTATGTGTGTGTATGTGTGTATGTATCTGTGTGCGTGTATGTATCTGTGTGTGTGTATATGTATGTGTGTGCACCGTTGCATCTACAATCCCGAAATTTTCCACAACCACCTCACTTGACTCAGGGAACGTCATAGACTGTTTTAAGAGGAAAATTTAACCCCACACTTTAGTTATTCGCCAAACAACCTGCTTACATAAAAGTCAAAGAAGTTGGGAACAGATCTGGTATTATAGACTCGTATTATGGACAGAGAAAGAGACACACAGGAAGAGACACACACACTTAGAAAAAGACACAGATACATAAACACACATAGAGACACAAACACACATAAAGAGAGGCACACAGATAGACACACTCCCAGAACGAGATACAGAAAGAGACACGCACAAAAAAGACACAGAGACATAAACACATAGAGATACAAACACATATAGACATGCACAGAAAGAAAGACACACAGAAAGACACAGACAGAAAGAGACACACAGAGAGAGACAGACAGAAAGAGACACACACAGAAAGACGTACACACAAAAAGACACACACAAAAAGACACACAGAAAGAGACACACAGAAAGACACACACAGAAAGACACACACAGAAAGACACAAACAGAAAGACACAAACAGAAAGACACAAACAGAAAGATACACACAGAAAGACACAAACAGAAAGAGACACACAGAGAAAGAGAGACAGAGAGAAAGAGACACGCAGAAATACACACACAGAAAGACACAGACACAGAAAGAAACACATACACAGAAAGAGACACATACACAGAGAGACACAGAAAGAGATACATACACAGAGACACAGACACAGAAAGAGACACATACACAGAAACACACAGAAAGAGATACATACACAGAGACACAGACACAGAAAGAGACACATACACAGAGACACACAGAAAGAGATACATACACAGAGACACAGACACAGAAAGAGACACATACACAGAGACACATACACAGAGACACATACACAGAAAGAGACACATACACAGAGAAACATACACAGAAAGAGACACATACACAGAGACACATACACAGAAAGAGACACATACACAGAGACACATACACAGAAAGAGACACATACACAGAGACACATACACAGAGACACATACACAGAGACACATACACAGAAAGAGACACATACACAGAAAGAGACACATACACAGAGAAACATACACAGAAAGAGACACATACACAGAGACACATACACAGAAAGAGACACATACACAGAGACACATACACAGAAAGAGACACATACACAGAGACACATACACAGAGACACATACAGAGAGACACATACACAGAAAGAGACACATACACAGAGAAACATACACAGAAAGAGACACATACACAGAGACACATACACAGAAAGAGACACATACACAGAGACACATACACAGAAAGAGACACATACACAGAGAGACACATACACAGAGAAACATACACAGAAAGAGACACATACACAGAGACACACACACAGAAAGAGACACATACACAGAGAAACATACACAGAAAGAGACACATACACAGAGACACACACACAGAAAGAGACACATACACAGAGACACATAGTATAG
>NC_134356.1:27543456-27655956 GCF_048569485.1 Anomaloglossus baeobatrachus
ATCTCCCTCGGGTTCTGCTCTTGACGTTCAGATGCTCCGCCTCCCTCGGGTCCTGCACTTAACATGCAGATGCTCTGCCTTCCTCTGGTCCCGCACATGAGATGCAGATACTCCGCCTCCCTCGGATCCTGCACTTGACACGCAGATGCTCCACCTTCCTTGGGTCCTGCATTTGTCACACAGATGCTTTGCCTTCCTTGGGTCCTGCACTTGTCACACAGATGCTCCACCTCCCTCAGGTCCTGCACTTGACACTCAGATGCTCCACCTCCCTTGGGTCCCGCAATTGACACACAGATGCTCCACCTCCCTCAGGTCCTACACTTGACACGCAGATGCTCCACCTCCCACAAGACAATATTTTTCTTAAAGGGACAGGCATCAACATTTAAAAAAAAAAACAAAAAAAACAAAAAAACCCAAAACAAAGACTAGAGGAGACATAACAAAATGTATAGACTATGTTTCATTCTCCTGATGCACATCAAGCATTTTTTCCATGGTTAATGATTGAGAATCAGTGATGTGATCTCTTGTTGCCGGGATTCTGTTAATTTGTAACCAAATTAAATGGTGTAAGTGAAGAAATGGACCGTGGCCGGGACCTTCCATATGGAACGATCGTTCCCACTGCAGCTGATGTCACCTAAGTATTTAGGCTGCTTTGTTGTGCATTTCGGTGTCCATCTTATTCTCCATTCTACTATACTGGCCTTAAAAATTCTTGATTTATTCTCAAGAGAGAATTTATGAGGGTTCCTAGTAACCAGAAATATTCTGTGATCTGTTCATAAGTTAAATAATAAACTTCTTTCTGTCACCACCAGGGGGAGCTCACTGCGTGCAGGTTTCATTATTGAGTTCAATAGAAGCTGTGTAAATCACTATGCAGTGAGCTCCCCCTAGTGGTGACACCAGGAACACAGAATATGTAAATTGATAATTCTGGATCTAAAAACTGGAGCTCAAACCCCCCTTACAATGAATCCTGGACCTATTTAAATTAAATCAAGTCACGTTTTAGGTAGGCTTTCCCAACGGAGACCACCATTAACCCCTTGCTCATTCTATACTAATATTTGACTGCAAAATTTCAGATCAGTGTTCGACTCTTTGCATCCGACTACCGATCCCATTCATTACTTACTAAAAATCGGCTGGAGGTGTCATGACCAATCTGATATTTATGGACTATCCCTTTAATCCACTAAACCTCCTGAAATATTAGATATCAGTGGTAACCCTTTTATCACCCTAGGCCACCACAACACACTAAACACACTCAAGTATACCAGGAACACGGTCAATAACCACTAAACACAAAGAGATCTAATGCGATATTATCATAATTGCCAGTTTTCAGTTTCGTCTATCATTAACATGTAAAAGATTATTGGAAAGGGTTCTTTACTGTAAGAGCAATAAGGTTTTTGGAAAGGATTCTTTACTGTAAAAGCAGTAAGACTATGAAACTGTCCCTCTGCTGGTACCTGAAGCCCATTTATTTATGATATTGGTGGGAACACCATGTTATAAAAAGTGAGTTGGGTGCCCCTTTAAACAATGCTTTCTCCAACGAGAAGCCTTTTATCTAGCATCCAGGCAACTTTGGTGGCCGGTGTTTCTCAGCATTAGAAATGGCTGACAACTCTGCGGTCGGCATATGGCTGACACCAGGGAATAATAGTTTCTATTAAGACAGGTTTGTATATACGGCGGTAGATCGGAGGCATCGCTGGCAGCCATATCCCCGGCTAGTTGGTGTCCGGCCGACTGGTTTACGCTTCGTGTTATGTGCCCGGAGCTACGCGCTGAGGTCAATTCGTGGTTTGTTTGGTAACCACAGGCCACCTTGTAAATCATATGTTTTGAGTTAAAATGGGGGGAAGAATACAAAGGAGCGCAGCTCTGGAGGATTTTAATGGAGCATCTTCTGTCAGTCAGTGGTGAAAACATAGACTCATAAGTGTGTATTACTTGACCGCCTTTTCCCATGGTGTTCAGCATCTTATATGATGTCCTATGGTTTCTTACTTATGAAGAGGGCAATGCACCAGACCTTGGCGTTTTACTGACATAGTCTCCAAAAGTAAATACAGGGCCTTAATGACAGGCATTTTTTTCAATATGTCCGCCATTAAATCAGACTCCCGGTGGAGTTGTCGCCAGTCTAACAATTCGGAAGATCAAATAACTCCCAAAAGAGATGTCAAGTCTCCCGGGTGCCACTTCATGACTAAATGTTAGCCTTCCATTGTTCTAGTAGTCTAGTCTTACTCCTGGGGGGTTTCTGCTACATACAGGGGTCTTGTCTGGTGTCTACATTTATTTAGATGTCTCGTCTGGGAACTGTATTTTTTTAGGGGTGGTGTATTTGTTGCCTATGGTTTATATTTAGGTAAGTTTAAGGCTCTTTATCCTGTGTCTGTATATTCTAGAGGATCTGGTTGACATTTAATGTTTATTTTGTCTTTACGAACAAGGAGTTTGGTCTGGAGTCCTGTATTTATTTAATTGATATGGTTTAGGTTCTGTATCTGTGTAAGGGATTGGCTCTGTGTCTGTATATATTTTAGGGGATCTGGTTGACGTTCATATTTGTTTTGCCTTCATGGGCTCTGTATATGTCTAAGGAGTTTGGTCTGGAGTCTGTATTTATTTAATTCATATTGTTTAGGTTCTGTATCTGTGTAAGGGAATGGCTCTGTATATATTTTAGGAGATCTGGTTGAAGTTCATTTTTGTTTTGCCTTTACGGGCGGCTCAGTATATGGCTAATGAGTTTGGTCTGGAGTCTGTATTTATGCAATTGATATGGTTTAGGTTCTGTATCTGTGTAAGGGATTGGCTCTGTATCTGTATAAATATTAGGGGATCTGGTTGACATTAATATTTGTTTTGCCTTTACGGGCTCAGTATACGATTAAGGAGTTTGGTCTGGAGTCTGTATTTATTTTATTGACATGGTTTAGGTTCTGTATCTGTGTAAGGGATTGGCTCTGTATCTGTATATATATTAGGGGATCTGGTTGAAGTTCATATTTGTTTTGCCTTTAGGGCTCAGTATATGGCTAAGGAGTTTGGTCTGGAGTCTGTATTTATTTAATTGATATGGTTTAGGTTCTGTATCTGTGTAAGGGATTGGTTCTGTATATATTTTAGGGTCTGGTCCTCGGGCTATAGTTCACTTCTGAGCACTGCAGTAGATCTATGTTTATGGGCTATAGAGTCTATAACTGTTTAGGGATGTACTTGCATCTATTTATTTAGCGTTTTTTGGTCTGGGGGACTATATTCATTTTTGGGGTCTGGTCTAGGGTATGTATGGCTAAATATATATATAGATCATATACCAAGACCCAATCTGGCCTAGGTCTAAATCTTAGCTCTTCTTCTTCCTGGAATTTTCTTCACTCCTGAGCACTGTAGCAGACAGGGTTCTAGCCTGGGCTATGTATTTAGGGAGTTTGGTCTGAAGTCTGTATTAATTTAAGCGATATGGTTTAGGTTCTGTATCTGTTTAAGGGATTGGCTCCGTATATACTTTAAGTTCTGGTACTTGGTCTATATTTCACTTCTGAGCTCTGCAGCAAATCTATATTTATGGGATGTAGAGTCTATAACTGTTTAGGGATTTGCTTGCATCTATTTAGTGTTTTTGGTCTGGCTGTCTATATTCATTTTTAGGGTCTGGTCTGTGGTATGTATGTCTAAATATATATAGATCATATACCAAGGCCCAATCTGGTCTAGGTCTAAATGTGACCACTCCTGCTACCTGGAGTCTTCTTCATTCCTGAGCACTGCAGCAGACAGGAGTCTGACCTGGGGTATGTATATAGGCAGTTTAGTCTGGGGTCTGTGTATTAGTTCAATGGGTTTTGATTGGGGGTCTGTATAATAATAGCCATCTTCCACCGTGGCCAGTGTCGGACGTTTAAGGGTGCTTTATACGCTGCGACATCGCTACCGATATGTCGTCGGGGTCACGTTGTTAGTGACGCACATCCGGCGCTGGTAGCAACATCGCAGCGTGTAACACCAAGGAGCGACGATCAACGATCGCAAAATCATTCAAAAACGGGGATCGTTGACACGTCGCTCCTTTCCTTAATATCGTTGCTGCCACAGGTACGATGTTGTTCGTCGTTCCTGTGGCATCACACATCGCTATGTGTGACACCGCAGGAACGACGAACATTTCCTTACCTGCATCCATCGGCAATGCGGAAGGAAGGAGGTGGGCGTGATGTTACGTCCCGCTCATCTCTGCCCCTCCGCTTCTATTGGCCGGCTGCTTAGTGACGCCGCAGTAAAGTCGCTATGACGCCGAACACACCTCCCCCTTGAGGGAGGGATTGTTCGGCAGTCACAGCGACATCGCTGACAAGGTATGTTCGTGTGACGCTGCCGTAGTGATATTGTTCGCTACGGCAGCAAGCACCAAATGTCGCACGAGCGACGGGGGCGGGTGCTATCGCGCTCGACATCGCTAGCAATCGCTAGCGATGTCGCAGCGTGTAAAGCACCCTTTAGGGTTTTCAGGATTGGTGATAAACATCTCTAGTTTCCAGGTTTTTCTTTTTTTTGTGATTGTGAAATTTCCCAGGTGGTTTCTATTTTGACCAATCTTATGTAATAATCTTTCAGGATTTTCTTATTAACCCTAGTGGTTAAGAACATGTGCTGTTATATTCTATATATTCCATTCAAATAGAGGCCCAAGCCATTTGGGGGTAACTAACACAACTTACACCAGTCTGTTTAGGAGTAGACAGGCACTTTTTTTAGAAGGCCTGAAGTCAAGACCCATTGCGGTATGTCACGAACCACCGGGGGGGTCACTCAGAAATCCCCCGCGCTGGCTACCAGTACGTCACAATCGGGGGGTAACAAGTGGGGGTCACCCCTCCTTTATACCTCCCGACCGACAGACAGAGCACGTGACGCGCTCTCTAGCGCCCCTCTTATAGTCAGGCCAATTATGGAATTGCCCGACAATAAGCAAGGAGGCCGCTATACTACTTATGCCGATTATTGAAGGGTCCCCAGTGAGAGTAGGGTATATATTCCCCCGACCTCCGCGGGCGGAATATATAAAACCTCCCCGGATCTCACTGGCCTCCCCACAATAATCCTTGGCACAACTCGCTGCCACCAACCGCTTCGCGGTAACTATTAGCCGAACACACAGACGTGGGATTCAAGATCGAGATAACAGAACAGCCCAAGATTAATTATATAATTTAATCAGCCTAAAGCACACTAGAAACTACAATATATACAATAGGGAATCTACAGAATATACATATGTCAGAGTACAGTTACAAGCAAAGCATGGGTTACAAACAGGCATACACAGTTCCAGCAGTTACCTTGTGCGTCTGGCCACAGGGGGGCGCTGTAGGCCAGGTTTCTAGGATCCTTCCCACAGATGTTTCCTACACGTGACCCCCAGCGAAAGAACCCTGGAAAATGGCCGAAGTAGGGTTATCAACCTGGGCAAATCCAGGTCCCCTCCTACCTTCGTGACCTCAGAGGGAGCACTGCTCCACCCCTGGCTTGAGTTATGGACAATATCCCAACATGGAATATGGGCCATAACTTTGCCTGGGAGCGTCGTAGGCGGACGCCAACGCTCTCATTGTGACAGCTATGAATTTAGCTACGGAACGAGAGGACTCATGACTTGTCTACTAGTTCCCCATTGGCTGATATCACGCCTGGGGTATTTCCCCAGGTCCTGCTCCCATAAAAAGGGTGTGCCAGCATCGTCCGCATGCGGAGACACCATTTTTATGGTTGCCATATTTATCGGAAATATGGCTTGCGAGATATGAACCATTTTTTACTGGAGTCGTTCTGTCTGGATACTTCCATAGCCTTGCTAATTAGATAGCAGCCCCTACTACAGGGTCACGGCAGGGAGTCATCCTGTGTCCATTGTTCCCACATCACCTAATCTCCATATCACAGGAGATGGCTGGGATGTGACACCTTCACAGATGCTGGACATCTGAGAACAAGAAGGGAGGGGGCACTGCCATGGAGTGATGAGAGCGATTATGACTTCCAGTCATAATTCCTCTTCATATCCCAGGATTTGCCTCACACCTCCCCCCTTTTGAGGGCGCTAGGGGGCAGCACACTCCGGTGTTCCCCCGTGCGCCCGTCCGCGACCTCTCCTTGTCGGGACAGCCCGTCTGCGTTACCGTGGTCCCGGCCCCTTTTGTGGCGAATGGTGAAGTTGTATTGCTGGAGCGCAAGGCTCCATCGCAACAATCGCCCATTCGTCCCAGAGACGGTGTGCAACCAGCTGAGGGGATTGTGGTCCGTCTCCACGATGAAGTGGCGCCCGTATAGATAGGGTTGCAGACGCTGCAGGGCCCACACTATGGCCAGGCACTCCTTCTCCATCGTGGAATAGGCCACTTCCCTTGGTAACAGCTTCCTGCTCAGGTACAAGACTGGGTGCTCTTGGCTCGCAGAGTCCACCTGGCTGAGCACCGCACCGAGGCCGAAGTCACTGGCGTCGGTCTGTACTACAAACGGCCGCGTGAAGTCGGCTGCCTGTAGCACGGGCGGGCTGGACAGGGCGTCCTTTAGGGCCTGGAAGGCTGTCTCGCAGTCCATTGTCCAATCGACTGCAGAGGGCAGCTTCTTCTTGGTGAGGTCCGTCAAGGGCTTTGCCAGGCTACTATAGCGTGGAACAAACCTCCTATAGTACCCGGCGGTCCCTAAGAAGGACATCACCTGCTTCTTGGTCCTGGGGGTGGGCCAGGATGCGATGGCCTCCACTTTCTCAGGCTCGGGCTTCAGTGTTCTCCCGCCTACCCGGTGACCGAGGTACTGGACCTCGCTCATGGCCAGCTGACACTTTCCCGGCTTGATGGTCAAACCTGCCCGGTGGATCCGCCTGAGCACCTGTGCTAGATGCTCTAGGTGGTCCTCCCAGGTGGGACTGAAGACGGCAATGTCATCCAGGTACGCGGCCGCGTACCCTTCAAGTCCCTTGAGCAGGGTGTTGACCATCCGCTGGAAAGTGGCAGGGGCATTCCTCATCCCGAATGGCATCACCGTGGACTCGTATAGTCCAAATGGGGTAATAAAGGCAGAGCGTTCCCTGGCCTTGCGAGTCAGGGGGATCTGCCAATATCCCCGGCTCAGGTCCATGATGGTCAGGTACTGAGCCCCGGCCAACTGATCGAGCAGGTCATCGATGCGTGGCATTGGGTACGCATCGGCGACCGTGACAGCATTGAGCCCCCTGTAGTCCACGCAGAACCGAGTGGTTCGGTCCTTCTTAGGGACGAGGACTACAGGCGAGGCCCAAGCGCTGTTGGATGCCTGGATCACCCCCAGCTTCAGCATCTCGTCAATCTCCTGGCGCATGTGTTGCTGCACCTCCAGGGAGACCCGATATGCTGAACGCCGGATCGGGGGATGATCCCCAGTGTCCACGTGATGGACAGCCAAGTCAGTCCTTCCGGGCTGGTTGGTAAACAACCCCCGGAAGGGGAGGAGGGTGGCCCACAGCTGGGACCGTTGGTCCTCCAAGAGCTGGTGGCCAACCTCCACATCCTCAATGGATCCGCCTGCCCTAACCTGGGCTAGCATATCCAAGAGGGTTTCCGCTTCTCCCTCCTCGGGCAGGTTGCACACGGGGAGCGCACATGCCTCCCGCTCATGATGTGCCTTCATCATGTTCACATGGAAGGGCTTCCGCCTTCCACGGGCAGGGTCCAGGGTGACCAGGTACGTCACAGGGTTGAGCTGCTGGTACACGAGGTATGGGCCTTCCCAGGCTGCCTGAAGCTTGTCCTGTGGTACGGGGACCAGTACCCACACCTTTTGACCCACTTGGTAGGTCCTCTCACAAGCGTTCTGGTCGTACCAACGCTTCTGATCGGCCTGGGCTTGAGCCATATTGTCGTGTACCAGTTGCGTCAAGGCCTGCATTTTGTCCCGGAAGCGCATGACATACTCGATAACCGACACTCCAGGGGTGGCCAAATCCCCTTCCCAAGCCTCTTTCACCAGAGCCAGGGGGCCCCGCACACGTCGCCCGTACAGGAGCTCAAACGGTGAGAATCCTGTTGAGGCCTGTGGAACCTCCCGGTAAGCAAATAACAGGTGTGGGAGATACCGCTCCCAGTCACGCCCATGGGAGTCGACCAACATCTTAAGCATCTGCTTTAAGGTGCCATTGAACCGCTCGCACAGGCCATTAGTCTGTGGATGGTACGGGCTGGCCACCAGATGTCGCACCTGGACTTGCTTACAGAGGGCCTCCATCAGCTGGGACATGAATTGGGTCCCCCGGTCAGTGAGCATTTCCTGGGGAAAACCCACTCGGGAGAAAATCTCCAGCAATGCGGTGGCCACCTTGTCAGCCCGAATGGACGACAAGGCCACTGCTTCTGGGTACCGGGTGGCATAGTCCACTACCGTCAGTATGAAGCGTTTCCCGGAGCTGCTGGGGATGGCCAGCGGGCCGACCAGATCCACAGCCACCCTCCTGAAAGGCTCATCGATGATGGGCAGAGATACCAGTGGGGCTTTGGGGCGTGGCCCCGCCTTCCCCACTCTCTGACAGGTTTCACACGAACGGCAGTAGGCAGCCACATCGGCCCCCATTTTTGGCCAGTAGAAATGCTGGTTTAACCTGGCCTTGGTCTTAGCGATCCCTAGGTGTCCGGCCATCGGAATCTCATGTGCGATCCGCAACAACTCCGTCCGGAACGGATAGGGTACCCCCAACTGTCGGTCCCTGGGCCACGCCTCCGGTGAACCCTGCTGGACCGTGGCCCGGTACAGCCGTCCTTGGTCCCAGACCACTCGCTCCGGGTCCGAGTCCGAGGGAGGCTGTGCCGCCTGCTCCTTAAGAGCTTTCAGGCTGTCGTCAGCTTCTAACGCTGCCTGAAACCCCTGACTAGATGTGGCCAGAATCGACGAGACTGTCACATCTTCGGTCAGTACCCCGGGACCTGTGTCCTGGCCTCCACCTGACTCGGCTGCCACTGGGTCAGAAGGGGAAGAGCTATCGGACCTCCGGGAGGCCCCTTGGCTTCCAGCACTCCCACTGCGGGTGACAGCGGCCACAGCCGCTGCGCCCGTGGGTCGTGCCTGCTCCTCCTCCGTTCCTGACCAAGTCGCCGGTTCAGGCAGACCTACCTGGCTTCCTGACACCCCGGTTGTGGGGGAACCATGCACCGAGATCTTACCTGGGAGCACTTCCGCTCCTGGACCGGCCCCAATCTCACCTGCCTGTTCCCCTCCTGCAGCAACAGAACCCCGCTGTGAAATCTCTGGGGACCCCACATTTGCTGTGGTAGCCCCCACCCCACACACTGGTCCTCCCCCTGCAGAACCCTGCTCTCTGCTTATCCCTGCAGAGGGCAACAGATCCCAGCTCACAGGCTGATTACTTGTAGAGGCATTGTCACACCTTTCTCTGACCCCCTCCCCTGTCACAGCTGCAGCTGAGTGTGTGTCTATGCAAGCAGAAAAATCAGAGTTCACTCCCTCCTCCCTTACATCATTCATAGATAACACATTAACATTGTTAGGAGTCATGTCAGTACGGGCTGAAGGTTCAGCCCTTGGGGGGGGCCCAAACTGGGAGGTTATCTGCCCCAAATCTGTCCCAAGTAGCACGTTTGCAGGGATCCGATCAGTTACCCCCACCTCCCTCACCCCTCGCCCTGCGCCCCAGTCCACATAAATGTCAGCAACAGGCAGCGCCGGGTCAATGCCTCCAATCCCGGAGACAGCGAGGGTTTTTCCCGGGATCAAGTCTTGGGGGGACACCATGTCAGGCCGCACCAGAGTCACCTCCGAGGCGCTGTCTCTCAGTCCTATGGTCACAGACCGGCCGACGGTGACAGGTTGGAAGCTGTCCAGGGACCTACCACCACCCCCACCCACACAATACACCTTGGGCGGCCCTTGGGACGGGGACGGAGCCGGGGCCTTGGGACGCTGAGGGCACATGGCCTTGAAGTGTCCAGGTAAGTTGCACTGGTGGCACCGTCTTGGTTCTGCCACGGGCCTGGAGAGGGGAGTTGAGGGGGACACCCCCTGCAGTCTAGGGGCAGGTGGGGCAGTCGTAGAATTCATCTTACCCCCTCTCCAGGTGCTGCTGGTGGCTGCTCTCCTGGCCTCAGGAGCCCGATTGTTGGTGTAGTCATCGGCCAGGGCAGCTGTAGCCGTGGATCCCTTTGGCTTCTGGTCTCGGATGAACTGGCGGAGATCCTCAGGGCAGTTCCACAAGAGTTGCTCCGTGATGAACAAGTCCAGGATCTCCGGTCCGGTGGAAAGCTGCAGGCCTTGGGTCCAGTGGTCGGCAGCTCGGGCAAGTGCCCGCCGGTGGTCAGCCCAGGAGTCCTTTGGTCCCTTTTGCAGGGTCCGGAACTTCTTGCGGTAGGACTCCGGAGTGAGGTTGTACTGTTGGATCAGGGCCCGCTTGATGGTGTCGTAGCCCTGATCTGCCTCAGCAGGCAAGTCCCCAAGGATATCCAGGGCCTTACCCCTTAGA
The DNA here is from genome assembly GCF_048569485.1 of Anomaloglossus baeobatrachus. Lineage (NCBI taxonomy): Eukaryota > Metazoa > Chordata > Amphibia > Anura > Aromobatidae > Anomaloglossus > Anomaloglossus baeobatrachus. The sequence continues at coordinate 27,553,994 of NC_134356.1, forward strand.
CGGGGGGTCAGGTATTTGGCCCACTGATCCTTGTCCAGATGGTGCTGCAAGCAAGTCCGTTCAAAAGCAGTCAGGAAAGAGTCCAAGTCTCCATCCTTCTCCAGCACTGGGAAGTCCTCAACACGGACCTTTGGAAGTTTGGTGTCTTGAAGGTCACGTGTGGCTGATGAGGGCCGGAGCTGAGCTAGCTGCAGCTGGTGGTCACGGTCTGCCTGTTGCCGTCGCTCTTCACGTGCTGCTTGCCGCTCCGCAGCCTCACGCGCTGCTTGCCGCTCCGCAGCCTCAGCGTCACGCGCCGCCTGCCGCTCTGCCCTGCGCTCTGCCAGGAGTTCCTTGTAGCCCTCCTGGTCTCCAGCCTGGAGAAGGGCCATAGCCATTTGAAGAAGGCTATCCGAGCCTCCCAGGCTCGGTGGAATGGCACGTGGTGATCTGCGGCCCGCTGCGGAGCCTGGTGATTCACTGTCCATTGCAGAGCGGAGGGCTGGCATCTGGCTCGTTGAGGACCCTTGGGCGAGCTCCTCCTCATTTTGTCCAGCAGTGCCAGGTTGTGCGATGTCCTCTGCAGAGCTGTTCTCTGGCGTCGGGCTCTTGGAGGGCTCGTGGACAACCTCCTCATCGTCTCTGGCCTGAGCATCGGCCATTCCTTTGGCTTTGCTCCTGGTGCTCTCAGCCATTGTTGCAGACTTTGGTCACTGACACAGAACTGACACCTGATGCCTCCACACACCTTACAGTATCTGCACTCTGACACTCTAGTGTTGAGCTAGTCTGAAGACCCCAGCAGCCACAGCTGCTGCAGGCAGTCTTTAGTGTCTGGGAGTATGGGTCTCACACTCACACACACTATTATCTCGATCCCACCGCTATGCCACCAATATGTCACGAACCACCGGGGGGGTCACTCAGAAATCCCCCGCGCTGGCTACCAGTACGTCACAATCGGGGGGTAACAAGTGGGGGTCACCCCTCCTTTATACCTCCCGACCGACAGACAGAGCACGTGACGCGCTCTCTAGCGCCCCTCTTATAGTCAGGCCAATTATGGAATTGCCCGACAATAAGCAAGGAGGCCGCTATACTACTTATGCCGATTATTGAAGGGTCCCCAGTGAGAGTAGGGTATATATTCCCCCGACCTCCGCGGGCGGAATATATAAAACCTCCCCGGATCTCACTGGCCTCCCCACAATAATCCTTGGCACAACTCGCTGCCACCAACCGCTTCGCGGTAACTATTAGCCGAACACACAGACGTGGGATTCAAGATCGAGATAACAGAGCAGCCCAAGATTAATTATATAATTTAATCAGCCTAAAGCACACTAGAAACTACAATATATACAATAGGGAATCTACAGAATATACATATGTCAGAGTACAGTTACAAGCAAAGCATGGGTTACAAACAGGCATACACAGTTCCAGCAGTTACCTTGTGCGTCTGGCCACAGGGGGGCGCTGTAGGCCAGGTTTCTAGGATCCTTCCCACAGATGTTTCCTACACGTGACCCCCAGCGAAAGAACCCTGGAAAATGGCCGAAGTAGGGTTATCAACCTGGGCAAATCCAGGTCCCCTCCTACCTTCGTGACCTCAGAGGGAGCACTGCTCCACCCCTGGCTTGAGTTATGGACAATATCCCAACATGGAATATGGGCCATAACTTTGCCTGGGAGCGTCGTAGGCGGACGCCAACGCTCTCATTGTGACAGCTATGAATTTAGCTACGGAACGAGAGGACTCATGACTTGTCTACTAGTTCCCCATTGGCTGATATCACGCCTGGGGTATTTCCCCAGGTCCTGCTCCCATAAAAAGGGTGTGCCAGCATCGTCCGCATGCGGAGACACCATTTTTATGGTTGCCATATTTATCGGAAATATGGCTTGCGAGATATGAACCATTTTTTACTGGAGTCGTTCTGTCTGGATACTTCCATAGCCTTGCTAATTAGATAGCAGCCCCTACTACAGGGTCACGGCAGGGAGTCATCCTGTGTCCATTGTTCCCACATCACCTAATCTCCATATCACAGGAGATGGCTGGGATGTGACACCTTCACAGATGCTGGACATCTGAGAACAAGAAGGGAGGGGGCACGGCCATGGAGTGATGAGAGCGATTATGACTTCCAGTCATAATTCCTCTTCATATCCCAGGATTTGCCTCACAGGTACCTTTTTTTTTTTTAACGTATCAAAAGTCCTGATTTTCACAGCAACGTCTTCATATCTGTTTGTAAATAGGTAGTGATATATGCTTATTTATATTTTCGGGGGTTTACTCCAATGGAATGAGAAGAGCTTTAACTGTCACACTATATATGTGGGACCTTTACTTTTTTTCTATCTACACATTTGGCCTGGGACAACTCATAAAGTCCCATGGCTTCCAGTACCACCTATATGCCGACGACACCCAGATCTACCTCTCTGGCCCAGATGTCACATCTCTGCTGTCCAAAATCCCGATGTGTCTATCGGCTATATCCTCCTTCTTCTCCTCTCGCTTTCTAAAGCTCAATGTGGCCAAAACTGAACTAATCATCTTTCCTCCATCTCACCTACACTCGCTACCTGATCTATCTATTACAATAAATAACACCATGCTCTCGCCAGTACCCAAAGTTCGCTGCCTCGGAGTGACCTTTGACTCTGCCTTGTCCTTCATACCACACATCCAATCCCTCACCACCTCCTGCCGAGTTCAACTCAAAAATATTTCCAGATTCCTTTTTTTCCTCAATTCGCAATCTACAAAAATGCTAGTGCATGCCCTCAGAATCTCCCGCTTTGACTACTGCAACATCCTCCTCTGTGGTCTCCCTGCCAACACGCTCGCCCCTCTCCAGTCCATCCTTAATTCTGCTGCCCGACTGATCCACCTCTCGCCACACTACCACCCTGCTTCTCCTCTCTGCAAGTCCCTCCATTGGCTCCCAATTCTCCACCGTATCCACTTCAAACTACTAACACTGACCTACAAAGCCGTCCATAATCTGTCTCCTCCGTATATCTCCGAACTAATCTCCCACTACACTCCAACACGCCACCTCCGGTCCTCCCAAGATCTTTCTCTCGTCTGCTCTCATTCGCTCCTCACGTAACCGACTCCAAGACTTCTCCCGAGCATCCCCAGTCTCCTGGAACTCGCTGCCCCAACACGTCAGACTATCCCCTACCCTTGCAAACTTCAAACAGAACCTGAAAACCCATCTTTTCAGAAATGCCTACAATCTACAATGAACTCGCTGCCGCCCGACCACCGTGCGGAGCTGCCGCCCAATCTACACCCCACCTACTGTCTCCTCCCCAAATCCTATAGAATGTAAGCCCGCAAGGGTAGGGCCCTCTTCCCTCTGTACTAGTCTGTCTATTGTAACTTGTGTATGTATTCTGTATGTAACCCCCCTCTCATGTACAACACCATGGAATTAATGGTGCTCTATAAATAAATAATAATAATAATAATATATGTTGGTCAGTGTGACCCTGCAAAATAATTGTGATCAATTCATTAAGATTACATATTGTTGAAGGCCCAAACTCATGCCCTTTAAGTGACGCCAAGTTAGCAGGTATTTAGAAAGGCATTAAGTGTAGATAGTGGAGCACTGGATTCGCTAAGGCAAAGGGCAGCTGCAGACTCGTCTATTCTCACGGGTCTCTTGGAATAAGGACACTGTTTATATTAGTCCAGGGATCTAAGGAGCGCTGTCTCTGGGAGCTGCTTGTGTCCATACACACATCCTGGCTGCAGTCCAGATGGGGAAGTATGCCGTCATACACTAAAGAGCGCGGGGGAGGAGTGGGGTGCAACCGAGATGAAGCCGAATGCAGACTTGATCACAAATGCTGAAACCTAAATGATGTTGGATTTCTTAAAGGAACAGGCAAGACAAAATTGTTAGGCCTCTTTCACGCGTTCATGCCTCCGGTAGGTGTTTGGCAGTTTTCTCACGTACCGGAGACACGTACACACGTAGACCTATGTATTCCTATGGTTTTGGACACACGTATTTTCGCACGGAATGTGTGTCCGTTCCGTACTTATGTGTGTCCGTGTGTTTCTCACGCCGACATGCCCGTTTTCTCTCCGGCATCACGGGTGTCACACGGAACGCAAATGTGTCACACGTAATGCAAACGGACAACAAGGATGTGTTCCGTGTGACACGCACCGGAGAAAAGACGTGTCTGTGAGAAAAAAAACAAAACTTTACTCACCTTCTCATGCCCTGCAGTCTCTGCCGCCAAAAATGGGCGGGACAAAAATGTTGCACCCTCAGCGTAATATTTGGAATAAAGGGGGCTTTACACGCTACGACATCGCTAATGCGAAGTCGTTGGGGTCACGGAATTGGTGACACACATCCGGACGCATTAGCGATGTTGTTGCGTGTGACACCTATGAGCGATTTTGCATCGTCGCAAAAACGTGCAAAATCGCTCATCGGTGACATGGGGGTCCATTCTCAAATATCGTTACTGCAGCAGCACGCATCGCTCCGTGTGACACCGCAGGAACGAGGAACCTCTCCTTACCTGCCTCCCGGCCGCTATGCGGAAGGAAGGAGGTGGGCGGGATGTTACATCCCGCTCATCTCCGCCCCTCTGCTTCTATTGGGCGGCGGTTCAGTGACGTCGCTGTGACGCTGAACGAACCGCCCCCTTAGAAAGGAGGCGGTTCGCCGGTCACAGCGACGTCGCTGGGCAGGTAAGTATGTGTGACGGGTCTGGGTGATGTTGTGCAGCACGGGCAGCGATTTGCCCGTGTCGCACAACAGATGGGGGCGGGAACGCACGCTAGCAATATCGGTACCGATATCGCAGCATGTAAAGCGGCCTTTACTCCTCTCACATGGAATTTTGGACTCTTCTTTATAAACTGCTCCAGGTCTCTCATATCTGAAGGTATCTTCTCTTCTCTTCTCTTCTCCCAATAGTAATCTTAGCATCTCTCCACAGGTGTCAATGCGATTTAGATCCGGACTCATTGCTGCCTCTTCAGAACTCTCCAGCGCTTTGTTGCCATCCATTGCTGGTGGCTTCTTGAAGTATGTTTGGGGTCATTGTCCTGCTGAAAGACCCATGACCTAGGACGCACACCCATCTTTCTGACACTGCGTTGCCACCTAAAATCCTTTGGAAATCTTTAGATTTCATGATGTCTTGCACATAGTTAGGGCACTCAGTGCCAAAGGGAGCAAAACAACCCCAAAACATCTCTGAACCTCCACCATGTTTGACTGTATGTCCTGTGTTCTTTTCTCTATAGGCCTCATTCCATTTTTGGTAATCACTAGAATGATGTGTTTCACCAAAAGCTCTATCTTGGTCTCATTTATCCACAAGACTCTTTCCCAGAAGGATTCTAGTTACTCACGTATATTTTTGCAAACTGCAGTTTAGATTTTATGTCTCTGTGTCAGCAGTGGGGTCCTACTGGGTCTCCTCAGTATTTATTCATTTCATTCAGATATGGAAGGATAGTTTGTGCTGACACTGATGCCCGCAACTTGAATTTCTTTGAAACTTGATTGGGGCTGCTTATCCACCATCCAGACTATCCTGCATTGCAAGTTTTCATCATTTTTTCTCGTCCCTCCACATCCAGTGAGATTAGCTACAGTGCCATCGTTTGTAAACTTCTTTATTATGTTGTGCACTGTGGACAAAGGAACATCAAGATCTCTGGAAATGGACTTGTAATTTTGAGATTATTGACATTTTCAACAATTTTGGATCTCAGTTCTCTTCTCCTCTTACTGTTCTCCATGCTTATTGTGACACACACAGATAATGCAAAGATTGAGTCAACTTCTCCTCTTTTTATCTGGTTTCAGGTGTGATTTCTATATTGCCCACACCTGTTACTTGTCACAGGTTTTCAACGGGCATCACATGCTTGGAACAAAGTTGTCTACCCACAATTTTGGGAAAGGTGCCAACAATTTCTTCTGGCCCATTATTGGGGTTGTGTGACATTATGTCCAATTTGCCCTTTTTTCGCTGTTTTTTTTGTGTTGTTCCAATACACACAAAGAAAAAAAAAACATTTAGATGAAACATTTCAGAAATTTTCTTGGAGAAATAATTCATTTTCTGGAACAATTTCTAGGGTGCCAACACTTTCGGTCATAACTGTAATTTCCTCTAGAAATTTCCAATGTGACCTCAGGTAACCACCAAATTTCATTCGCCCTATGTCACACCCGGAGGCTGAGCTATGAGGATCTGCGTGAAAGCTGCTTTAGATATCTGTGAAGTGTCCACTCTTGAATCTGAATAGGTCCAACATTAATGATTTTGACACAGAGCTCTAGAGACAAAGGGGTAAATTATGAAATCAGAGTTACCTGCAGCCATCACTAGAGAGAGCACACTCACCTAATGTTTATACAGTAAAACCAGGAATAAAGTCGCATACACTAAGCTCCCTCTAGTGGTTGTTGTAGGTAGACAACTTTGAATGGCATAATGATTGCGCATGCGCAACACTGCTGAATTCATTGTCTATGGTATTGTGCACACATGCGTTACCATTAATGATGGGCGAGTGTGTTCAGCACTTCAAAACTGGTGTCTTCCTACTTGGCAGATCCCGAGATTGGGTCTCTGAAGTGCCGCCTTTGAACGATCCGACGGTTGAGCATGCGCAGCACCGCTCTATTCATTGTCAAAGGGACTAGGAATAACACAGTGAGGAGGGGGGATTGCTCGGGTGCTCAGTACTGGTACCGAGCAGTTGGATGCTAGAAAGGGCGCGACTTAAGTGCCCGAGCATAATGGAAGTCAGTGGTGAACGCGAGCATTTTCCTGGGATATCTTTCTAAAAACTGTTCGAGTTTTCCATTATACTTGATTATTCAAGTTGCGCCCATCCGGGCATCCAACTGCTTGTTACCAGTACCGGGCACCCGAGCATGGTAGTGCTCACTCATCACTAGTTACGAGTACTGAGCACCCGAGCATGGTAGTGCCCACTCATTACTAGTTACGAGTACCGAGCACCCGAGCATGGTAGTGCTCGCTCATCATTAGTTACGAGTACTGAGCACCCGAGTATGGTAGTGCTCACTCATCACTAATTATGAGTACCGAGCACCCGAGCATGGTAGTGCCCGCTCATCACTAATTATGAGTACTGAGCCCCCGAGCATGGTAGTGCCCGCTCATCACTAGTTACGAGTACTGAGCACCTGAGCATGGTAGTGCCCGCTCATCACTAGTTACGAGTACTGAGCACCCGAGCATGGTAGTGCTCGCTCATCACTAGTTACCAGTACTGAGCACCCGAGCATGGTAGTGCTCACTCATCACTAGCTACTAATGTGACGCCCCTGGACTATCAGGTCATCACAGGGTATTGTACAATCTGCCCTACCGTACAATATCCACCTCCTTCTTGGTTACGGGTCCCCAACTTGTGGTGTTGCCTACATCAGCTAATTAAATCCTAGGTACACTCTGCACCACACCCACCAGACACACCAGTGGACGGCCTGAGTGGAATAGGGTCGCCCACTTGGGGGGTTTTCTAGGGGAGGTGAGGAGTATCAGGAGTAGGGAGTGTTGTGTTGGAAGCGAAGGAGAGAGGAGGTCAGGAGCAGGGCTCCTAGGAAGCTAGCTATGTAGCAGACGGTGGTCTTGTCCTAGAGGGGCTGGACCCCCGGTCGCAGGGGATCGTGGCAAGGGGCACGGAACTGTCGAGGAGGACAGCAGGCGGCCTTGCACCATCACTGGGCTGGGACCAGGGCACTACGGGGTACGTGGACCCTAGGTCAGGGAGTAGCTTCAGGCAACCTGACAATTTACCCTATGAGAACGGAGCCTTCAAGATCCGCTCTCCACCCGCTCCAAAATCGGGGTACTAGCACAACGAGGGGGATAGGATTTTCCACTCAAACGTTCCAGAAAATCCCAAGCGTGAACCCTGAGACCAAGCTCCCACACTTAGCTATAGTGGGGAGCCGGACCCGGCTAGTTCCATACTACCGGGACCAACAGAGAAGTAAACTTAGTGCCAGGAGGCAGGTCACGGATCACCAGCAGCACCATTGGCAACGGGACCCAAACTAGCTCCCTTCAGTTGCAGCGGTATCCAGAACTATGGTTTATCCAGTTGTCTGTGTCAGCTTAATGGACTGAGTGAGTACGCAAGTGACCCCTTCGTACCCAACGGCACTCCCCCTCACCCTCACCGAGCCCCGGGGCATTCCCCCTACCCATGGAGGGTTCTAACACCTGGCTGCCCCATTCCATCACCCCCGGCTACTCCCAACTGCAGCGGTGGTACTCTACATTACCACATACCACGGGTGGCGTCACAAACTATATCACAATCCCCTGTAAATACCCCCTTCATTGAGTGGCACCGAGCACCTGAGCATGGTAGTGCCCCACTCATCATTATGAGTACTGTGCACCCAAGCATGGTAGTGGGTCCTTTGCCTGTGTATTTTACTATTTGCACATGTTATCTTTGCAGCGTTTCTTTGTGTCACTTCCTGTTATTACCACTGTCACTTCCTGCGCTCCACCGTGAGAAAAAGCCTCACGTCCGGTGTGTGGGTGACAGTCACAATTAGAGGTCACTGGGGGAGGGCACGGTTATGTCAGGATGAGCAAAACAATGTCAGATGAGGAGGGGAAATTTATCAAAATTAGATTCCAGCTCTGAAAGCAGCGGCCTGATTGCCTGAAGCCGCCCAAACGTTTTGCAATTTTTGGAATAATTCTTTCCAAATACATAAACCTGTCACGACTATCGGAGCAATGATGTAACCGTCGGCTTTCGTCACTGATTCCCCTCATATCAGCATTCCTGATCATGTGTTGTGTATGGAGAAACAGAGATAAGCAGCTACTAGACACATCTGGCGCCGCTTATCTCGGATTACATGGGAAAATCATGCCTGTCCATTACTTTTGGTGAATAGATATGTCTGCGACGCTCCATATATGATAAAATGTTGACAGATCCTGTTGACGGATCTTCTCCATCACCTTAATATCATCATATAAATAAGGTTTATGTAATTAAAGCTTAAAGGGAAGGTGTCGTTAAAAAAAAAAGTTCAATAAGTGAAAAAATATAAAGTATTAATGTTAGGTTTAAATAAAATTATTTGTTTTTAATTGAGAAAAATAATTAAACAAAAATTGAAAGTGTGATATTTTCCACTGTTAAACACTAGGGGGAGCAGCTGCTGAAATTCTACAGAAATCCTACTGTAGAACTAGCTCAAATTACAGCTGCAGTAAAAGTGGGCAGAATCTGCTCCTGTGTGTGATGTCACCTCCCCCTCCCAATCTGGGTGTTTCCATAAGGATAAGGGAAGATGAAGTTTAGGATCGCAGTGCGGAGCCATATTGTTGGTGGCCACAGAGTCATCCCAAAATGTATAAAGTGTCACTAAGGCCAGCTGCATAGTGCTCCACTGTCTCCTGTGCCACACTGTATGCCAATGCCCCACTGTTTCCCTATGCCTTGCTAACTGTTTCCCTATGCCCCACTGGCTGTTTCCCTATGCTTTGCTGAATGTTTCCCTATGCCCCGCTGGCTGTATCCCAATGCCTTGCTGACCGTTTCCCTATACCTTGCTGACTTTTTCCCTATGGCCTGATGGCTGTTTCCCTATGGCTCGCTGGCTGTTTCCCTATGCCTTGCTGACTGTTTCCCTATACCTTGCTGACTGTTTCCCTATGCCCCACTGGCTGTTTCCCTATGCCCCGCTGGCTGTTTCCCTATGCTTCGCTGACTGTTACCCTATGCCTTGCTGACTGTTTCCTTATGCCCAGCTGGCTGTTTCCCTATGCCCCGCTGACTGTATTCCAATGCCTTTCTGTTTCCCTATGCCTTGCTGACTGTTTCTGTGGCGCCCTGGACTAGCCAGGTCGTCACAGGTAACACACGCACACCCCCACCCCCACTAGACAGTAACATTAGCCAAACACAAAACCCTTGTTGCCTCCCTCCAGGGTCTGATGTCCACACCAGGTGGGGCGGAGCCAAGCAGTTGGCCCCGCCCACCGAGGAGTTCACAGGCCTGGAGGCGGGAAAAGTGACAGATCAGTTCAGGAGGTTGAAGTGAGAGGAGTAAACTGGAGAGTGTCTGGGTTTGTGGCTCAGGCACTGACAACAAGGTTGGCAGACGGTGGTGGCCGTCTGCAGGAGTGGTGGATCGACGCGGAATCGTAGGACCGGGGACGGGCGGTGGCCCGCCGGTAACGACCGGGGAGCGAAGTGAAGCCAGCACACACAGGCAGGGCCATCGGACCCCGACTAGGCTTGGAGTCGCCGTCAACAGTCAAATCCGAGTGTGACAGGAACCCCAGGGGTTTACTAACAGCCAAAGACCCGTTAGAAGGCAACCGCCCGCACCGTGAGGGTAAACAGCTACCGCCTAAGGCTAGAGACCCAAGGGCCAGCGCCTGCGGGCAAACGGGCTCCTCCGGCACCCATACACCGGGGAGCAGACTACCGTTGGGGACCCATCGTAGTCAGAACAGTACACTAAGGTGCAGGGAAAGACAGCCACCATCACCTGTCCGGGGAGAGACACAGCAGCCGGCTGTGGGACCCGTCCTTCCAGCCGTTTGGTTTACTGAGGACTTTCTGCATCTCTTGCTGAGTGAGTACGCCCGTGCCATCTGGCACCGCGCCGCGCTGCCCCTGCAACCCTGCACCTCACCAACCCTGCCTCCCCGTCACACCACCGGGCCCCGGGACACCAACCCCCCTACCCATGGAGGGGGAAAACAACATCCCAGCTGCTCCCCACCATTGCTCCCGGGATCCCCGTCACCAGCAGCGGTGGTGCCCATCTTCACCACAACCCGTGGGTGGCGTCACGGACTAAATCCCCCAAACCAACCACCCTTTTCACTCACGGGCGAGGAGCACCGCTCGAGTCCCCGGATCCGGCCCACCGCTCGAGCCACCGAGCAGCAGCCGCAGCAGCGCCGGACCTGAGCGTTAGCGAGCGCATCTGGCGGCGTCCTCCCCGCCCGCGACATTTCCTTATGCCCCGCTGACTGTATCCAGTGCCCCCATATACTGTGCTGCCAGTACTCACCCCATCCATCCCGGCAAGTGACAGGGGGAAAGTGCAGCATACGCTGTGTGCGCCACAAAGATGGGCGCTGATCTCCTCCCTCTGCTATCATCTGGACAGCCCAGGGGGCACATCCATTTCACAGCAGACGCTGTCTCTGTATTAAGTATAGGGTCGGTGTCCGTCTATCAGACCCAATTCCCTGGGTGCTGCCATAATAAAGGAGGTGAGTAACTGTCGTTAAACACAGCAAATCCAAGATGGCAGCCCCCAGTGCTTCAGTAAAACTAGAATTAAATAAAAACTAAATAAACAGTGAGTTTAATTTTGTATTAAAAATACTTGATTTCAAAATCACTATTATTAATACAAAAATAAAAAAACGCGACACCTCCCCTTAAAGGGTTATCTCTAAGATCCTATCCCAATATATAGTAGGTGTAATAATAATAATATTCACAAATACTTCCAATTAGAAATGTAGTATAATTCTCCTGATATAGCCATATCTCTTACCTCATGTGCAGGGCATTGCAGCTTCGTGGAACTATGGTTACGACCACTCATATAGTGACAGTTAGTTGCTCATGGTTGTAACCATAGATACCGAAGCTGCAATGCCCTGCACATGAGGTAAGAGATATGACTAATCAGGAGAACTATACTACATTCCTAATTGGAGGTATTTGTGAATTTTATTATTATTATTATTATTATTATTATTATTATTATTACACCTACTATATATTGGGATAGGATATAACTGATGGGAATATCCCTTTAATCCCCTAAATGTTCTTCAGGTACCTAATATATTTTATATTTCAGTTCCAATCTATTAATTCCCTGTTCTCAATTCCAAGATCTCTGCTTACTGTCAGTGAATGTAAACCTAAGTCATCAGTAACTAAGTAGTGAACAACCCCTTTAAGATGTGACCTCCTTTACCCCCAAACTTTGAAGATGTCTGGTAAAACTGTGTGACAACCGCAATTAGCTTTACCTTCTTGATTTTTTGGAGGGCTTTTGTATTAGGAGTAGTAAATAATATTTGCAAATGCCAAACATATAAAAAACAAAGATTCGATGCAATGAAGACTGAAAAAATTAAAAACCGCCTTGATTTTCCATAGCAACCAATCACAGCGTGGCTTTTATTCTACCACAGCTATTTAAAAAATGAAAGCTGTGCTTTGATTGGTTGCTATGGGCAACACAGAAGGATACACGAGGGCTAATATACACAATAAAATGAAAGCTGAGCTGATTGGTTGCTATGGGCAACACAGAGGGCTAAATGAGGCCTAAAGGCCTAGTATACGCAATAACATGAAAGCTGTGCTGTAATTGGTTGCTATGGGCAACGCAGAGGGAGAAATGAGGCCTAGAGGCTTAGTATACGCAATCAAATGAATGCTGTGCTGTGATTGGTTGCTATGGGTAACACAGACAGACGACAAATGAGGCCTGGAGGCCTAGTACATGCGATAAAATGAAAGCTGTGCTGTGATTGCTTGCTATGGGTAACAAAGACAGAGGATAAATGAGAACAAGAAAACGGCAAAAGGTGATCATTGAGCCAATTATAGAAAGTGAAAAATTTTATTAGTCAGGTAAACAAAGGGGGATGATGGCGTGTGACACAAAAAGAAAAGATGGGGCGCACAAACCAGTTGAATTGGCGTCCACCCCAACGTCCGTTTCGGCTAGGGAGCCTTCGTCGGGGGGGGGAGTCTAGCCGAAATGGACGTTGGGGTGGACGCCAATCCACGTGGGCTCCCTATACCAGTCTACTAGGTGAGTGGTTATCTCCGCAACGGGTTGTTTACACATACCTATCTGGGGAGCGGAGGTCTCCTGTATAGGTGGTTTCTTTATATAACTCTAACCCCCTGGTGTTTATCTTATATGGTAATTCTTTGCTTTGTGACGTCTTTATTTCGGGGCATTGTGCACCATATGACAGTGTGGGCCACTATTTAGTTATTCTTTTAATTGATAAATCTCATTATCGGTTTTTGCCTATTGTGGCCACATGCTGAGGATCTAGTCGGATTGTTTATCCAGCTATCCAGTCTTTGTGGCTCCCCCTGTATATGCTGCACCCTGTATACCTTGCCTTGTTATTTGATGTTCAGTAGGAATTTTCTAATGATTTTTTTTAATACATGGAATATACAGTATGTGTACAATTGTAATAGCATTAACATCTGCTTGTACCAAGGCCTATTTTATGTCTTAGTATACTCTGGCCCCCCTGGTTTATGCGCCCCATCTTGTATTTTTGTGTCACGCCATCATCCCCTTTTGTTCACCTGACTAATAAAGTTTTTCACTTTCAATAATTGGCTCAATGATCGCCTTTTGCCTTTTTCTTGTTCTTGTATGTATAGCGATTTGCCTTGGTCCGTCCCTATGATTACTTGACTATCCAATCATTATAATTATTTTGATGACTGTTATATTATGGGTTGGCTGCTGGCTATGTTTGATAGAGGATAAATGAGGCCTAGAGGCCTAGTCTACGTAATGACATGAAAGCTGTGATTGGTTGCTATGGGCAACAAAGACAGACGATAAATGAGGCCTAGAGGCCTAGTCTACGTAATGACATGAAAGCTGTGATTGGTTGCTATGGGCAACAAAGACAGACGATAAATGAGGCCTAGAGGCCTAGTCTACGTAATAACATGAAAGCTGTGATTGGTTGCTATGGGCAACAAAGACAGACGATAATTGAGGCCTAGAGGCCTAGTCTACGTAATAACATGAAAGCTGTGATTGGTTGCTATGGGCAACAAAGACAGACGATAATTGAGGCCTAGAGGCCTAGTCTACGTAATAACATGAAAGCTGTGATTGGTTGCTATGGGCAACAAAGACAGACGATAAATGAGGCCTAGAGGCCTAGTCTACGTAATAACATGAAAGCTGTGATTGGTTGCTATGGGCAACAAAGACAGACGATAAATGAGGCCTAGAGGCCTAGTATACGCAATAAAATTAATTAAAGCTGTGATTAATTGCTATGGGCAACACAGAGGCGTAAATGAGGCCTAGTATACGCAATGGTTAAACATTCCACCCTGTCCCCCTTTGACCCCCATTCCTCTCTGGAGACCTCCCCCCCTATGATCAGGTTTAACCCTAAAAAAACAGCCATATTTCCGCCTACGTGTGGAGCTGAATGTACACAATCCCATATAGAGAGCGGACAGGAAGCCGCCAGGTCACGGACACACAGATACAAGTGACATCTTCAAGATGCAGGGCAGCTCCGTAATACAACTCCTAATGGATCCTGAGCCATATGCTGTTTACTTAAGAATATTCCCATTCACTGACAGCAAGCAGAGATCAAAACATAAAGCTCCGGATTCATCAAAACTGGAGTTCTTGCGCGCCAGTGATGATGGCCGGAGCGCGGAGTAAGATGCGCCAAATTCCAGTCACGGACTGGAGTATTTACTGTGTCTGTCATAATTTGCGCCATCCAGGTCCTGGTGGTGAAATAGTTAATCAGCGCTGGTATTGTTCGCTGTGAGGGGGGGCTCGCTGGACTCGGCTCGCACAGCTGGTTACACTTGTTTTTGGGCATCTGTGCCCAGCAGCTCCTTTCATCCATCGCATTGATATTCAGTACAAGGTTCCAGAATCCCAGCAAACCTCCCCATCCCGGACCTCAGTCCCCTGCTGGACCCCCTCCTCCCTCTATCCCCCTCGATCAGCTGGAAATGCTATCGGACCCCTGTAAACCGTATCTAATACTCTCTCAGACCAACAATGGCGCTCTCATCCCCGAGCCGTCTCCTGCTGGGAGAGAGTACCCACATCTCGTATCGGCAAAATAAACAAGCAAGGCTTCATGCCGACCGCTACCCGTGCCAGCAGCGCAAAAAAGTATATATATATATAACCCGACTGTCACATGCTCGTCAAATATCACCGCGTGTCGCCATGGTGAATCGCACTCATAATAGCGGTCTTACTTTTTAGGCAATTTTTCAAATTACTTAAAGGGGCTTTCCACTTTTAAAAAGTTGTCATCAAATAATTGCAAAAATGCAACACCAAATACTGCATACCCTCCCCCAGACCTACACCAGCTGCCTGTTCTCTATGTTGTGGCTATAGTGCTTGTGCCTAGCTCTGTGATTGACTGCAGTGGTGAATGATTGACTGCAGTGGTGATGCTAAAGAGCGGTACCAGGCAGTTGGGACTTGACCAGGAAGAGCGACTACTATTTGAGGGTTTTTTCTTCTACTACTGTCAATTTTTTTAAGCAGAAAACCCCTTTAAGTGCACTCCGAATTAAAAAATGAAGCAACTTTGATCAAAAATGGCTTCCCGTTTTGTGTATACAGCTCTTATTCATGTAAAATATATGTTACAACTCCTCTGTGCAGAGCATCTTGCACACTAGGAGATACTCTGCTGTGTTTTTCTGGACTACTGAGCTGGCAGTGTCACGTTTCCTCTGTGCAGAGCATCTTGCATTAGGAGATGCTCTGCTGTGTTTCTCTGCACTACTGAGTTGACAGGTTGATTGACTGTGCAGGATTCCATGGTTCTGGGAGGTGCTGATTGCTCAGGTGTTCCATCTTCCTGGTAATTGCTCTGCTTCTTTACTGAGCATGCTCTCCCAGAACCTTGCCAGTCGTACATTCTAGTTCTGTTGTTGTGATGTTGGCCTGTTTTTCTGCTAGAATTCTGATATTTGTTTCCTGACCCTGAACTGTTGTTTGACTCCTCTCTGCCCGCTCCCTTTTCTTGTCGTGAACTCCTGGCTTTTGACCTCGGACCGTTACCTGACCACATCTCAGTTTACTCCCTATATCTATTACGTGCCTTCCTGGAATTCTGACCCTCGGATTGTTACCTGACTACTCCTCTGTTTTCTCCCTGCGTCCATACATGTCCTCCTGTTACCAGACACCGGCTTTCCTTTGGTATCAAAATTGGGGGGGACCGGACACCGTTTTTTTAATTTATTTATTTATTGGTTGGTTGCAGTGAGATAGCTGGTACTCAGCGTGGGGGCGGTTCTAACTGCAACCAATCATAGGCTCCGGTGGGCGGGGGAAGCAGGGAATACGAGATGGAATAATGAGTGGCCGGCATTTTCAAAAGTAGAAGACGCCGGAGCAGTGTGACAGCCGTGCAGCACCGCGCCCGTGATCGGTGAGTATGAGAGAGAGGGAGAGAGGGAGAGACCGACCGACAGAGAGAGATAGAGAGACCAGGAGTGATTTTAAACGATTTAGATCATTCTGCTGAGCATGCTCAGTAGAACGTGACGGAATCCGTCAGCGGATTCCGCCACTTAACGCATTCCGGCAAAATCTGCCACCATAGACAATCATTAGACACCTTGGCGGATTCTAACGGAATCCGTCAAGGTGCGTTATTTTAACGACCCAAAAAACGCTACATGTAGCGTTCCCTCCGCCCGACGCTGCGTCAAAATAACGACTCAGCGTCGTCCAGCGGATGCAACGCAGACACTTGCGTTACAGTGTGTCGTCAATACAAGTCTATGGAGAACAGCGCCGTGCATTAACGGACTGCGCTATTCTCCATAGCGGTGGATTGCGCTGAACGCAAGTGTGAAAGCAGCCTTATACATCATCCTCTTCCATCTATAGGTTACATACTTGCCAAAGTTAAAAACCCTGTCCCTGGGAACGCCTTTATGGCTTAGGTCACCCCACTTTTGGGGACACCCCATCCTATTGGAGCTTCAGTTCCAAGGAGCACATACAAAAATTTGGGACTGAGGTTAAAAAGAAAAGGGAACCGAGAGAATAGATGAAGAAAAGACTGCTGGATCTGACTACACTGGGTTTGTTTGTGGTCTGTAACCATGGAGACGTATACGTTTACATAAGAGTTGTGCCCAAAAAAGGTTGTGGAGATCCTTGTGTGGAAATATGTTTAGATCCTCTGGTGTATAGTCAGTGACTACATCATGGGAGTGTGGAGACCCGGTATAGTCACATTGTTGTTGGCCAACTGTCCGAAAACAGAGGCCAGGTTCCCTAATTTGTTCTCTGTGGGGGCACCGTGTGACCCGCCTGGGGTGTTTTTGGAAAGTTACCATTTCTATAAATGAAATTTGAGAAGTAGAAAAGGGAAATACAAACTTTGACTCGTTGACCCGAAAAAATAACTTCTAGTTTTTGCTTATTGGCCTCCTTGAATAAAAAGCCCCGTGGTTCACGTTACTGCATGAGTTGTAGACTGAGTGACACTGAGAAAAGCCTGAGTCACACTCGGTGTGTCGTAGTCTGAGTACGGGCCGTGAGTCACTGACCGCGGAGGCTCCTGACCCAAACCTGACAACCTCATGTGAAGCTGTCAATTAGAGGTCGGTCGGTCCATGCATCGGGGTCCATACTCGGAGAATACGGCCTAAGTGTGAGCAAGAGACCAGATTTTCCTGTGCCCTTGAGATTGTATGGCTGTATGCGTAATAGTAGCAAAGGGGGCAATTACGTAATAATACTAACAAAATAAAGAAATATCAGTGCCATACAGTGCACATATAAAACTGCTATAAGGTATCTACATACTAGTCTCATACTCATACAGTGCTCAGATAAAACTGCTATAGAGTATCTTTATAATAGTATCATACAGTGCTCATATAAAGTTGCTATAAGGTATCTACATAATAGTGTCATACAGTGCTCATATAAAACTGCTATACAGTATCTACATAATAGTGTCATACAGTGCTCATATAAAACTGCTATACAGTATCTACATAATAGTGTCATACAGTACTCATATAAAACTGCTATATAGTATCTACATAATAGTGTAATACAGTGCTCATATAAAACAGCTATATGGTATTTTCATAATAGTGTAATACAGTGCTCATATAAAACAGCTATACAGTATCTACATAATAGTGTAATACAGTGCTCATATAAAACAGCTATACAGTATCTACATAATAGTGTAATACAGTACTCATATAAAACTGCTATATAGTATCTACATAATAGTGTAATATAGTGCTCATATAAAACAGCTATACAGTATCTACATAATAGTGTCATACAGTTCTCAAATAAAACTGATATACGGTAGCTACATAATAGTGCCATACATTAGTCATATAAAATTGCTATATGGTATTTACATAATAGTATCATACTAATATTATACAGTGTTCATATAAAGTTGCTATATGGTATCTACATTATTGTGTCATACACTGCTCATATAAAGCTGCTATATGGTATCTACATTATAGAGTCATAAAGTACTCATTCATAACGTCTATTCGGTATCTACATAATAGTGTCATACAGTGCTCATATAAAACTGCTATACAGTATCTACATAATAGTGTCATACAGTACTCATATAAAACTGCTATATAGTATCTACATAATAGTGTAATACAGTGCTCATATAAAACAGCTATATGGTATTTTCATAATAGTGTAATACAGTGCTCATATAAAACAGCTATACAGTATCTACATAATAGTGTAATACAGTGCTCATATAAAACTGCTATATAGTATCTACATAATAGTGTAATACAGTGCTCATATAAAACAGCTATATGGTATTTTCATAATAGTGTAATACAGTGCTCATATAAAACAGCTATACAGTATCTACATAATAGTGTAATACAGTGCTCATATAAAACAGCTATACAGTATCTACATAATAGTGTAATACAGTGCTCATATAAAACTGCTATATAGTATCTACATAATAGTGTAATACAGTGCTCATATAAAACAGCTATACAGTATCTACATAATAGTGTAATACAGTACTCATATAAAACTGCTATATAGTATCTACATAATAGTGTAATATAGTGCTCATATAAAACAGCTATACAGTATCTACATAATAGTGTCATACAGTTCTCAAATAAAACTGATATACGGTAGCTACATAATAGTGCCATACATTAGTCATATAAAATTGCTATATGGTATTTACATAATAGTATCATACTAATATTATACAGTGTTCATATAAAGTTGCTATATGGTATCTACATTATTGTGTCATACACTGCTCATATAAAGCTGCTATATGGTATCTACATTATAGAGTCATAAAGTACTCATTCATAACGTCTATTCGGTATCTACATAATAGTGTCATTCAGTGCTCATATAAAACTGCTATATAGTATCTTCATAATACTATCATACCCTTCTCATATAAAACTGCTATATAGTATCTTCATTAGTGCTCATATAAAACTGCTGTACGGTATCTAGATAATAGTGTCATACAGTACTAATATAAAACTGCAATATGGTATTTACATAATAGTATCACACTAGTATCATAGTGTTCATATAAAACTGCTGTATACAGTATCTTCATAACAGTGTTATCCAGTGCTCATATAAAACTGATATACAGTATCTACATAATAGTGTCATACAGTGCTCACATAAAATTGCTATATGGTATCTACATTAGTGTCATACAGTGCTCCTATAAAACTGCTATATAGTATTTTCATAATAGTGTCATTCAGTGCTCATATAAAACTGATATACAGTATCTACATAATAGTGTCATACAGTGCTCACATAAAATTGCTATATGGTATCTACATTAGTGTCATACAGTGCTCCTATAAAACTGCTATATAGTATTTTCATAATAGTGTCATTCAGTGCTCATATAAAACTGCTATACAGTATCTACATAATAGTGTCATACAGTGCTCATATAAAACTGATATACAGTGTCTACATAATAGTGTCATACAGTGCTCATATAAAATTGCTGCTATACAGAATCTTCGTTAGTGTCATACAGTGTTCTTATAAATCTACTATACGGTATCTGCAGAATAGTGTCACATTGTGCTCATGTAAAACTGCCATGAAGCATCTACTGCACCTAATATTGTATTACAGTGCTCATATAAAACCGCTATACAGTGCCTACACTATAGTGCCATTCAGTTCCCACATAAGTGTAACACAGTATCTGCTGTACATAATAACGTCATACTGCCCACATAACACCGCCATACAGCGTGTATCTTTCTACGATATAGGCCGGGCTTACCTACATCTGCTCTGCTGTCAGTATCACACAGCTTAGATACACAAGCTCAGCAGACACTATCACAAACGATTGAGTAACCTACAGCAAAGCAGAGAGTTTCACACAGTATCGGCTTAGATACACGAGCATAGAAAACAGGATCACACAGTGCAAGCTCAGATGCACCAGGTAATTAGCATTGCAAAGAATAGGCTTAGATACAGAAAGTCAGCGGACAGTATCAGACATGAAAAATGCTCAGATACACCAGCTCAACAGAGTGTATAACACAAAAAAAGCTTAGATACTTCAGCTCAGCATACTGTATTCAGAATTGGCTTAGATACATCGGGTCAAAGCACTGTATCACACAGGAAAATTTGGATACACCAACTCAGCACTGGACAGCACTGTATTTAAATACATCTACACATCAGACAGTGTTATAAATAACAGGCTTAGATACAGCAGCTAAATAAAAAGTATCACACAGGATAGGCTCGGATACATTAGCTCAGTATTTCACAGGATAGGACTTAGATACATAGAGAAACTGCATTGAGTCTTTAGAAAGCATTGCTAGGCTTAGGTACACCAGATACTGAACAAGCTTAGATACATCATCTGAATAAACAGTATGTCACAATATAGGTTTAGATACAGTGAAAAATGACATTATGTCTCTAGATATTGGGGCTAAGCTTAGATACACCAGATCAACAGGCTGTATCAATCAGAAGTGGTTTAGATTAATCAGGTCCCCTGACAGTATCACACAGGATAGGCTTAGATACACCAGGTTAACAGTCTGTAAGACATTGAACAAGCTTAGATACATCATCTGAACGAACAGTATGTCACTGTATAGGCTTAGATACAGTGAGAAATGACATTATGGCTGTAGAAATTGGGGCTTTGCTTAGATACACCAAAAGCGACAGGCTGTATCACCCAGAAGCGGTTTAGGTTAATCAGGTCCCCTGACAGTATCACACAGGATAGGCTTAGATACACCAGGTTAACAGTCTGTAAGACATTGAACAAGTTTAGATACATCATCTGAATGAACAGTATGTCACTGTATAGGCTTAGATACAGCGATAAATGACATTATGGCTGTAGAAATTGGGGCTTTGCTTAGATACACCAGAGCGACAGGCTGTATCACCCAGCAGCGGTATAGATTAATCAGGTCCCCTGACAGTATCACACAGGATAGGCTTAGATACACCAGGTTAACAGTCTGTAAGACATTGAACAAGCTTAGATACATCATCTGAACGAACAGTATGTCACTGTATAGGCTTAGATACAGCGAGAAATGACATTATGGCTGTAGAAATTGGGGCTTTGCTTAGATACACCAGAGCGACAGGCTGTATCACCCAGAAGCGGTGTAGATTCATCAGCTCCCCGACAGTATCTGCTCCAGCTGAGACTGGGGCCCGGTGTAGAGGGGTCCCGGCCGGCCAGGGGCTTAATAAAGCTAAGCAGTTACCCCAGACCTGACCGGGCCCCCCTCTTCCCCGGGCCCCATACACCAGTCATGGTTGTAATGCCCTGATAGGCTTAGATGCACTGCTGAGCTGCGCTGTCTATAGGAATTTGCGAGCCGTGAGATCCAGCATACTTCGCCAACCACAATCCGAATACTTGGTAGCGGAAAGGAAATATACAGCCGCTTGCATACTTCTGCATCGATCACATGACCATCTGGCCCGTAATAGCCTTATAATGCTCTCACGTCGTGTTATCACCCTCTGCCCCTCACATTCAGGTCTCTGCTCCTCCATCCGGTCCCCGGCCTTGTTTACAGGCAGCAGATGGTAACGCTTTACGACCGTCCACAAGGAATGGGGGGTCCTCCTCCGCTGCTATTGGTGTCGGGGTACCCCCGTGACCTACTACTAACATCAGTTGTGAAATTATCGTCCCGTTACATAATAGGACATGTGGCAGCTCGCGGGTTAATGGGCAGAACGCGTGGTGTCGTCATGGAACAAAACCCGACTCATTTCTCTTGGGAAAACGAGCACAGGATTCGGCTGTAATGTGGCGCTTTCCTCATTTTTGTTTAGAAGCTGCAGTTCAAGGGCATCGGCCTGAAACACACATGTGTAAGCCGGGCCCGATACCAAAGAGCGGGTCGTGTGCAGAACACAGGAGGAACCCAAGAAGAATGGGGATGGTTGTAACAGTCTGGTCCTGATACAGAGTTCCAAATCCTCTGCTTAGTGAGAGGACAGTCATGCAGCCTCCATTGAACTTAATACTAAACCTCTATATAGTGAGCTCCCCCTAGTGGTGGCTCTCCAGCTGTGATGTCAGAGCCGTTATGTGTGCTCTCAGCCAATCATGTATCCATATGCTGCTCCTTCCTCCCAAGCAGTTTCCCTAAGAATCTTCTCTCCCTTCTTCTGCTCCTCTTCTTTCCTCCCTCCCATGCAGTTTCCATATAAATCTTCTCTCCCTTCTTGCTTCTTGCCTTACAATCGGCATAAAACAATAGGTCACTAACACATGTCACAATTCACATTACACATTACCAACACATCACATTATACATCACAACAATAACATTGGTGTCTTTTAGAGCCCACTTCAGAGTCAGCCAGGGTCAGGTATCCTGCTCGGCGCATAGTTATGGAACCTATGTTTGGTCATTAGCTGTGTAATGTTCCAGGACCTATCTTACTTGTTTTCTTGGTCCTTCGGTCAGTTTTCTAACCTTTCTCCAACAGATCACGCTGCACCTCAGTCAACTCTCAGTATTTTGGATCTTGCTATCCTTTGTCTCGGCCTTGATCTCCTTTCACTGCAGATTACACCCATGTCATACGACGCTGCTCATAGCCAGACCTTAGGTCTGCTCCTGTCTCTGGCTGGGCCCTGTCTGACATTCTGACAGGAAACTGTCACCATCCCTGCTGTCAATCCCCTCCCACTCTGGATTAGTCCCAAATATTAACTGTTTCTTGCCTTAGAATCGGCATAAAACACTATAACATCACTAACACATATCACAATTCACATTACACATTACCAACACATCACATTATACATCACAACAATAACATTGGTGTATTCTAGAGCCTATCTAGGGTGGCCAGGACACCCAGGGGGCCAGTGGAAGGTTTGGTCATTAGTTGCACAATGTTACAGGATCTGTCTGACTCGTTATCTCGGTCATTTGGTCAGTTTTCTAACCCATCTCCAAACAGACCACTCTGCACCTCAGTCAACGCTCTCTCTCAGTATTTTGGATCTCGCTATCCTTTGTCTCAGCTTCGTTCTCCTCTCACTGCAGATACACCCACGTCATATGACGCTGCTCATAGCCAGACCTTAGGCCTGCTCCTGTCTATGGCTGGGCCCTAACTGACTTCTAACAGGAAACCGTCACTGTCCCTGCACTCAATCCCCTCCCACTCTGGACTAGTCCCAAACATTAACTGTTTTTTGTCTTACTGTCTGACCTTGAGCTCCTCTCACTGCAGATACACCCACTTTATTCAGTGCTGCTACTAGCCAGACCTTAGGTCTGCTCCTGTCTCAGGCTGGGCCCTATCTGACGTGCTAACAGGAAACTATCACTGTCCTTACAGTAAATCCATTCCCGCTCTGGACTAGTCCCAAACATTAACTGCTTCTTGCTTTACAATCGACATAAAACAATAGATCTCGGCGCATAGGTGCGGAACCTATCTAGGGCAACCAGCGGGAGGTTTGGTCATTATCTACGTAATGCTTATGTTGTTTCCGACAATTTCCAAGCAGTCGAGCCTTAAACTTCTGTTTTCTTCTTCTGTCCCCTCACTCTAACGTGTGGGCGGCCGCACAGATGCAGATTCCTTGATCTCTCTATAACCCCCCCCCATTCCTTTTTATTTTCCCCCCCTACCCTCCGTGTAATAATCCGGCATATCAAAATAAGGCTTAGGGCTCTGATTATGTAACTGGGAGGCACTGAAGTGGCACAGTTGAGGTTTTAGCAGTGTAAACTCATCCAGCGCTGACTTTAGCTTTGCCCCGCAACACTTAATTGGGTGGAACGGTGCACCGGAGCAGGAGGATCCATTTGGCAGAGCCGAGTGCTCAGCTGGAAGCTGAAGTTACTCAGGAATCCCGGCTGTAACTGGAGCACTTTGTGTTTTATTACCGCTGAAAAATAGGCCAAGTGTATTTTAATCATAAGATGAGGTCATGGGGTCACATACTTCATAATTATGCAAATAAAAACTCGGGTGGAACGTAAGTGTAATAGTAGCGTGCACGTATGGTAGAATAAGGTGTCACAATATTAATAAACTGGTCTAAACAAGTGATCACATCTACCAATAGGGGATAGCTGATAGCTCGACGTGGGGACAGTATTCGGGATCCTCCTGAGATAATGATTGTGAATAGAGCGGTCAGGCGCATGCGCGATCAGCAGCCCAGGGTCAAGAGAAGCTGAAGGGCATGTGCTGGGGATATAAAGATGGCTATCTTTGTCAGCGTCATCGACTTTGAAGAGAGCAGCTTGTGGCATGCGCATGTGTCCCCTTTTCGCCTCAGACTTCCAGATCAGGAGGAGCTGAAGCGCATTCGTCGGTGGCATGAACATTGGCTATCTGTGTATCCTTGAATGAAGCAGGAGAATGCATGCACAGGTCTTTTCCTTTCTCCTCTGGCTACCAAACCAAGGTCCAGAGTATGTGAAGCATATGCATGGATGATATGCCAGTGTCATGTATTAGCAACGTCATATATTTTGAAAGAAGTGTCAGGGCGCATGCGCATGTGTCCCCTTTCTCTTTCATACACCACACCAAGGTTACGAGGAGAGAATGCTACATGCACCAGTGACATGAAGACTGGCTATCTTTGTCGATTTCATAGACTTTGAATAGAGCTCCTGGGTGCATGCGCATATGTCCCCCTTTCTTCTTCAGCTGACAGAGGAATTGAAGGGTATGCGCTGAAGACACAAGCTTTGACTATCTTTCTCAGCAGCACAGGCTTCCAGTAAAGCTACAGCGTGCATCTGCAAGTGTCCCCCTTTCTCCTCCATACACCAGACTAAGTCTGTCTCCCTTTCTTCTTTAGAAGCCAGAGTAAGTGGCTTTCTCTTTCATATACCAAACCAAGGTTACTGTCATGCAAGTGACCATGGAAGATATGGCGCACAACGTGACACACAAGGGGTACACCGGGGACACTTTAACAATGGTGGGCCCTAGCGCTAGTGAAGGGGAAGATGGGGCACCTTCTTCACTCCCCTGCAGCTGTATCCTGCACTCCTAGCTAGTCCCTATAGAGGTTCCACATCTGTCACCAAACAGAAAACCTGATACCCTGGCAGACCCTGTAATAGCCCTGGCTGGTGAGTTGGCAGGTGAGGGATGCTAGCCCCACCGCTGCACTAGTAACACCCGAAGCGAAGGAAAGACGGACAAAGGAAAAACAACAACAGACAGCTGCAGTCAGCAACAGGACTAAAGCCTACACAGCAACTTACAGAGAGGGCTCCACCAGCTCCTTCCACCTCCAGGCCAATCATCCAAATGAAAGTAAATAACTGGCACCCTCTACTGGGAGCACAGGGTAAATATAGGGACTGGGAGTGGTCCAATCCGGAAACACCTGGGAAGGTAATGAGAATGCTTGCTGGCAAGGAAAACTGACATTAACACTCTCCTCCCCAAAGGAAAGGGAATACATTTTAACCTGCAGAGTATCCCAAGGCAAAGAAACTCCTGTGCAAAACCTATCACTAGTCTCTTACTACAGAGAGACTACCATGACAGTTAAACGGGGTCTGACGGGGTCAGAATGCTCATGCACTAGTGACATGAAGACTGGCCATCTTTGTCAGTTTCATAGACTTTGAATCAAGCTGCTGTGCGCATGCGCATATGTCCCTCTTTCTTCTTCAGCTGCTATATATTGAAGTGCATGCGCAGAAGATACAAGCATTGACTATCTTTCTCAGTGGCTTCGAGTAAAGCGGCAGCATGCATCCGCATGTGTCCCCCTTTCTCCTCCATACATTAGACCAAGTTTGTCCCCCTTTCTCCTTCAGCTGCCAGAGGAATTGAAGTGCATGTGCAAAAGATACAAGCATTGACTATCTTTCTCAGCAGCATGAGCTTCGAGTAAAGGGCAGGGAGCGTGTGCATGTATCCCTATTTCTCTCCCATTTATCAGACCAAGTTTAGGAGGAGTCGAAGCACATGTGCTGAAGATGCAAATATTGCTCATTTTTACCAGTGCCATAAATTTTTAATGGAGCTGCAGGTCGCCTAAGCGACCTGCACTCCTTTCAGCTCCTCTTGGCCATAGTCTTTACAACCATCTTGCTGTCTGTGGGGGTCCAAAAAGTCGAACCCAAATTCTCACCTAACCAGGGTGGGTAAAGCAGGAATACCCTTTTAAGATGCCATTCCTCTAAACTATTAAAAACCCTGCCCTTTTTTTCCCAAGCTGGTCCCCAATACGACAAAGGAACACCCTCTTTATGCAGATCTGAATACATCCCATCTTGTTGATGTCCTGTTCATGGGATAGTCCCATAAATACTTGGATAATCCAATAAATAAATATATTTTTTCTATAATACATTGCTTTTTAGTTCTTTGAATGGAGCACAACCGCATATAAGACATGACCAGGTGGCTGATGCGGGGCCCTTGGTGAGAGGGGACCAAGCCTTGGTTAGTCCCATTTCTGTAATGCAAGCCACTACTTACAGGTAGTACAGACGGAACAGTAGTCAGGAAAGCCGGGATCTGGTAACAGGAGGATACTTATGGACACAGGGAGATTTCAGGCGTAGTCAGGTGACGATCCGGGGTCAGTAAGCCAGGAAGACACATAACAACTTCAGGGAGAAAAATGAGACGTAGTCAGCTAATGGGCCGAGGTCAAAAGCCAAGAAGTCACGACAGGAACAGGGAGCGGGCAAAGAGAAGTCAAGCAACACTCCAGGGTCAGAAGACAGAGATCAGAACAAAGCAAAGACACAGGCCAACAGCGCAACTACCAAACCAGAATGTATGACTGGCAAGGTTCTGGGGGAGCATGCTCAGTAAAGAAACAGAGCAATTACCAGAAAGATGAATCACCTGAGCACACCTCCCAGAACCAGAATGGAATCCTGCACAGTCAATCAACCTGCTAGCTCAACAGTCCAGAAAATGCTGCAGAGCATCTCCAGTGCAAGATGCTCTGCACTGAGGAATCATGACAATTTCTTTAGTAACTGTTTGGGGTTAACTTTTGCAGGAATGCCCCCCCCCCCCCAGAAGAACTGTACTGTTGGCAAAAATGTGTATGGAAAATGGCGCTTGGCCCAAATATTGTGGTACCAGCCTTATAAAAGGCACATGGTAGAGGGGGGCCAGTTTCAGATATTGCATTAAGAACTAGGAGTTTGCATTTGTGCCTCTTCACTGCATCAAATTCTAAAAGATCGAAATAGGGATGAGAGTGCAGAGACTATGTAATTTTGGAAAACTTTGGTGACTTTGTGACTTAATCATGGCTTTTTAAAAATGGCTGCTGCACATGATCTATTTCCTGGACTGCTCAGCATAGGAAGTTAGCCTGGCTCGTATCGATGGAACGAGACCAGGTCTTCATTCAGAAACATGAACTGTTAGCAAGTTTGTAAGGAGCAAAGCCATAAAAAAAGAGCAAATATCTACGGTAAATATACTTGTATACAGGTGGTGTCATGGTTGACAGACGACAGTCCTGTGGTGTCTGGCTGAAGAAGGTCGTAGTGTTTGGCTACACAAACTGCTCGCTGACTCTATATTCTTCCTGCTGTGGTGTACATAGTATCCTATATATCTTTTCTGCTTGGGGTTATTCCCTTCCTTTTAGGACTCTGCGGATATCCTCCTTGCTTTTCGGCTGTTAATCATCATAACTTCCCCTTGTGTCCTTAAATACCCACATTTCCCCTTGGCGTTTGCTGGTGATAGAGTTATATTCCTATACAGGCCTTGGATGCAAGCAGACGGCTTGTATTCATCTGAAGAAACATTGTTTGTTGCTGTTCCTCTCCCTGAGTCTTCTTGGAGATAAATTATTAATTCCCTTCCCCCTGTTTGTGCTCCCTGTGTCTTCTTTAGATATTAGTGGGGTTGACTAAGCTCTCATCCCATCCATTCCTTTCCTAGGC
Source organism: Anomaloglossus baeobatrachus (assembly GCF_048569485.1). Lineage (NCBI taxonomy): Eukaryota > Metazoa > Chordata > Amphibia > Anura > Aromobatidae > Anomaloglossus > Anomaloglossus baeobatrachus. The sequence continues at coordinate 27,582,273 of NC_134356.1, forward strand.
CCAGTTCATGGTCAGCCAGGGCCAGGTATCCTGGTCGGCGCATTAGTGCGGAACCTATATACGGTGGTCAGGAGATAGTGGAAGGTTTGGTCAGGGGTCACCATCTCCCTCTTCCCTGTTACTGTAGGCGTGGTACTTCCCCAGGTGGGTGACCGAGTAACCAAAGCCATGTCTCCTTAGACTCCAATATGGCCGACTATGGTCACAACGTCCGGCCTTATGTTACTTTTTTTGTACTTTTAAGAAAAAAATAACAAGAATTTACAGCCCCTGCTTCGAGCCGACAGGAGGATAATGTTATCTTTTTGTTTTGTTACAGGGGAGCGGTGGTAAAGTCACGTGCTGACACCATGACTGTGAGACGGGCTGCTGAGGTGACCAGGAATAAGAATCACGCTGTGCATCTATCTAGCCACAGGTCAGTCCTACAAACTGCTACCTAAATGGCAAGCAAAGTGATAGGAGGTATAAAGGAGAGTGGTACAGATGTAATACTTCTCACAGCTGAGGGTTTGTTACAATTGCATTGATTATTGACAGATCCCTTAACGAGGCGTATAAATTGCCCTGTGTTACCTCACACTGGTGAGGGGGATTGTGGAAGCCTTCAATCTGGACCAGGAGTGGGCAATTCATTTTCCCGAGAGGCCACATGAGAGACCATGATTGGTGTGGAGGCCGAACCAATAGGCTGAAATTAATTCTGCTCAATAGTAATAGTTCCTCGATATACCGTGTGAGCCCCCCCCACATAGCCCCTCTATATACAGTATGAGCCCCCCACATCGCCCCTATATATACAGTATGAGCCCCCACATAGCGCCTCTGTATACCGTATGAGCCCCCCGCACATCACCCCTCTATATACAGTATGAGCCTTCCACAGAGCCCCTCTGTATACAGTGTGAGCCCCATATATCACATCTATATACAGTATGAGCCCTCCAACATAGCCCCTCTATATACAGCATGAGCATCCACAAAGCCTCTTAAATACAGCATGAGCCCTCACTTAGCCCCTCAATATCCAGCATGAGCCCTCATATAGCCTCCTAAATACAACATGAGCCTCCACATAGCATCCTATTTACATTATGAGCCTCACATAGCCTCCTATATACAGTATAAGCCCCCAAATAGCCTCCTATATACAGTATAAGCCCCCAAATAGCCTCCTATATACAGTATAAGCCCCCAAATAGCATCCTATATACATTGAGCCCCCAAATAGCATCCTATATACAGTATGAGCCCCCATATAGCCTCCTAAATACATTGAGCCCCCACATAGCCTCCTATATAAAGTATGATCACCACATAGCCTCCTATGCCTCCACATAACCTCCTAAATACAGCATGAGCCACCACATAGCCTCCTATATACAGTATGAACCCCCACATAGCCTCCTATATATATATTATGAGCCTCACGTAGCCTATTAAATATAGTATGAGCCCCCACATAGCCTCCTATATACAGTTTTAGCCCTCACATAGTCTCCTATATACAGTATGAGCCCCCACATAGCCTCTTATATACAATATGAACGCCCACATAGCCTCCTATATACAGTATAAGACCCCACATAGCCTCCTATATACAGTACGAGCCCCCACATAGCCTCCTATATACATTATGGACCTCACATAGCCTCCTAAATAAAGTATGAGCCCCCATATAGCCTACTATATACAGTATGAACCCCCAAGTAGCCTCCTATATACAGTATGAGCCCCCACATAGCCTCCTATATATAGTATGAGCCTCCACATAGCCTCCTAAATACAGCATGAGCCACCACATAGCCTCCAAAATACAGTATGAGCCCCCACATAGCCTCCTATATACTGTATGAACCCTCACATAGCCTCCTATATACATTACAAGACCCCACATAGCCTCCTATATAAAGTCTGATCACCACATAGCCAATATACATTATGAGCCCCCACATATATGAGCCCCCATATAGCCCCCTATATGCAGAGAGAAACCCAAAAAGCCTCCTATATGTATTAGCCCCACATAGCCTCCTAAATACAGTATGAGCCCCCACATAGCCTCATGTATACAGTGTGAGCCCCGACATAGCCTCATGTATACAGTGTGAGCCCCCACATAGCCTCCTATATACAGCATGTGCCCCCTCATAGCCTCCTATATACATTATTAGCCCTCACATAGCAAATATATTTTATGAGCAGCACATAGCCCTCTGAGGATGCGGATAGCGGTGACATCAGGCTGTGGGCAGCAGCGGCGGCCGGGCGATGGAGAGCGTGGTGTGGTTTGCGGTCCACTGTTTCAGCCTTTCGGCTGTTTCGTTCCGTAAACTGGACTGGAACAGGCAGAGGGCCGGATGTGGCCCGTGTAGCGCACTTTGCCCAGCCATTGTCTGGACAATTAATATGCAGCACAGACAGATGACATGTGTGCAGACAGATGGACAGGAAGGAGCAATGATGGACAGCAACTGAAGAAATAGTGTTGGAGTAAACCACAGGGAAGATGGAGACTCAATGAAGGGAGACCGATGAAGCAGAGTAGAGATAATGGCACGGCAAAGAAGACTTTTAGATGTGGCAGAGTGGAGTATGTCACAGAGACATGAGTAGCACTTGACCAACAATGACTAGCAATTAAGAAGAGCTAGGTACAGTAGGTAGGAGACTTACTGTAATGATGTACCAGAGTCCAAGCCCAGTAGTGTAGCAGAGATTAATACATCAGATGACTTGCAGTAACATTGTAGCAGAGCCCAACAATGTAGCTGAATAAATCAGGAGATTCATGGTACGATGTAGAAGAACCCAGCAGTGTAGCTGAGTAGATCAGGAGACTCACGGTACGATATAGCAGAAGCCAGCAATGTAGCTGCATAGATCAGGAGATTTGCAGTATGATGTAGCAGAACCCAGCAATGTAGCTGCGTAGATCAGGAGATTTGCAGTATGATGTAGCAGAACCCAGCAATGTAGCTGCGTAGATCAGGAGATTTGCAGTGCGATGTAGCAGAAGCCAGCAATGTAGCTGCATAGATCAGGAGATTTGCAGTACGATGTAGCAGAACCCAGCAATGTAGCTGCGTAGATCAGGAGATTCAAGGTATGAGGTAGCAGAACCCAGCAATGTAGCTAAGTAGATCAGGAGATTCACGGTACGAGGTAGCAGAGCCCAGCAATGCAGCTGGGTAGATCAGGAGATTTGCAGTACGATGTAGCAGAACTCAGGAATGTAGCTGAGTAGATCAGGAGATTCATTGTCCAATGTAGCTGAGTAGATCTGGAGATTCGGGGTCGATGTAGCAGAGCCCAGCAGTGTAGCTGCATAGATCAGGAGATTTGCAGAACGATGTAGCAGAGCCCAGCAATGTAGCTGAGTAGGTCCAGAGACTCACAGTGCGATGTAGCGGAACCCAGCAATGTAGCTGAGCAGATCAGGAGATTCACGGTACGATGTAGCAGAACCCATTAATGTAGCTGCATAGATCAGGAGATTTGCAGTACGATGTAGCAGAGCCCAGCAATGTAGCTGCGTAGATCAGGAGATTCATGGTACAATGCAGCAGAATCCAGCAATTTGGCTGTGTAGATCAGGAGATTTGCAGTACGATGTAGCAGAGCCCAGCAATGGAGCTGAGTAGATCAGGAGAATCACGGTACGATGTATCAGAACCTAGCAATGTAGCTAAGTAGATAAGGAGATTCACGGTACGAGGCAGCAGAGCTCAGCAATGTAGCTGAATAGATCAGGAGATTCACGGTACGAGGTAGCAGAGCCCAGCAATGTAGCTACATAGATCAGGAGATTTGCAGTATGATGTAGCAGAGCCCATCAATGGAGCTGAGTAGATCAGGAGAATCACGGTACGATGTATCAGAACCTAACAATGTAGCTAAGTAGATAAGGAGATTCATGGTACGAGGCAGCAGAGCTCAGCAATGTAGCTGAATAGATCAGGAGACTCACGGTACGATGTAGCAGAACCCAGCAATGTAGCTGCATAGATCAGGAGATTTGCAGTACAATGTAGCAGAGCCCAGCAATGTAGCTGCGTAGATCAGGAGATTCACGGTACAATGCAGCAGAACCCAGCAATTTGGCTGCGTAGATAAGGAGATTTGCAGTTTGATGTAGCAGAGCCCAGCGATGTAGCTGAGTAGATCAGGAGATTCATGGTACAATGCAACAGATTTGTGCTGCTGTTTTACATTTACAGAAAAATGTCAAAACTCTTCTAGATAAAATCCCAGATAGAATTTGTGTTTCTCATTGGCTCACAGCAAGCAGAGATCTTGAAATAATAGGCAAAGAATGAAAACACAAAGTAAATCAGAAAGTTGTAGAACTTTTTAGTATATAATAATTAAGTAATTAAAAAAAGAAAAGTGACAAAATAAATGGTATTTTAAGGAATTGCTATTTATGCAGCGGTGCTGTAATACCTGGCACCCATAGGAATACAGGTGTCCTATTACATTAGCACTGACGTGTGGACCCGGCTGTATTATGGGCAGGTTTCCGCTTGTTTTTGGCATTTTGATGTAGGGTGGGGTTAATACTGGAATGGTTAAAATTGGGAAATGGCCAGCCCAAAAATGTATCTGTGCTCGGGTACAGTACAGGATTGCTGATCTTGGGTTAGATGTATGACGGCAGAAATTAGAGGTCATAGATGGGAACGACCCGGTCACGCTCACCGCCGGGGATGAGGCGGCGAGGAGGGATAGTGGACCCACTGGACCCAGGCTTACCCTTTAGTGGGAGGGCGTTAACTAAGCACCTGCTGTGAGGCAGACGCCAGGTGCCCCCCCCCCCCAGGGCAGTGACCAGGACTGTGGCAGCTGAGCGGTACAGGGTCTCCAGTACCTGCCTACCCCTACCGTGCCCACCATTCCTGTCCATATCCACCTGTCCTGCCTGCCTCAGTCACCCTGCCTGTGCCTGAGTCCGTCACCTGTCCTACCCTGTCCCGGTAACTGCCCTGGGAGTGGTACCTAGCGTCCGCCTTGCGGTGGGCTCTTAGATAAGCCTCTCCCACGAAAGGGTAAGCCCGGGTCCCCCCTCTGGTCCAGTGGGTTTACAAATCCCGCTCACTACACTGTCCATGAGCGTTACAAACCCCTTTTAAGCAAACTATAGCACAACTATCCGAAAGATGGGGGTCCCAGTGATCCTACCTCATAATGCGCCTCTATCAGTAGAGAGGTAACCTCACATGGGAGCCCTCACGTCTTTTGCTTGAGCAACGTATTTTGGGTCCTCAAAAGTTTTTACTCAACTCTACCTGGTTCCGTAATACGTCCCGGATTTTCCGCAGACAAGTCCATGGTGGAAAAATCTCATGTGTGAACGTGGCCTGGACGACCTCTAATCTCCCCCACCAACTTTATGGTCCAGCCTGTGCCACCGGCGGAGTATAGATTACCAGTCGTGTGTCGGTGCCCGTTGTTGTTCTTCTCTTCCTCCCATCCACCACCGCGGTTGTGGCTTGTGGTTTCTCGGCCTCACCGAGTCAGGGTTTTCACTCTTCTTTTCTTTTTTTTTTCCACTGTGCTCTTACAGTTTGGAGCCAGGAGATGTGAGAGTTTACAGTGGTTTCTTTAACTTTGACCGTTTGCTGACTCATACACATATTAAAGAATTGGATCTGCTACCGACGCGTTTCGTGTTTTCTCAGCTTTCTCTGCTTGACCGAACCGCAGGAAGCGATAAAAAATGGATGGGTGGAAAAGTTCATTAACCCCTTATCTCAGAAGTCTATGAATAGGTATGTGGGGAGTAAATGTGAGGCTCGTCACTACTTATGGGTAGTACGAGCAGTCGAGTAGTCAGGAAAGCCGGGGTCTGGTAACAGGAGGACACATATGGACACAGGGAGTACAGAGAGGCATAGTCAGATCACAATCCGAGGGTCTGAATTCCAAGAAGACACGTAACGGACTCAGGGAGAAAACTGAGACGTGGTAGGTAATGGTCCGAGATCTAAAGCCAGGAGGTCACGACAGGAACAGGGACCGGGCAGAGAGAAGTCAAACAACAGTAACAAAGATCAGAGCACAGGCAGGAACACAGGCCAACAGCACAACAACAGAACTAGAATGTATGACTGGCAAGGTTCTGGGAGAACATGCTCAGTAAAAATAAGAGCAATTATAATGGATTCAGGGAGAAAACGGAGATGTGGTCAGGTAACAATGCGAGGTCAAAAGCCAGGAGGTCACGGCAGGAACAGGGAACGGGCAGAGAGGAGACAAACAACAGTCTGGGGTCAGGAAACAAATATCAGAGAACAGGCAGAAACACAGGCCAACAGCACAACTACAGAACTAGAATGTATGACTGGCAAGGTTCTGGGAGAGCATGCTCACTAAAGAAGCAGAGCAATTATAATGGATTCAGGGAGAAAACTGAGACTTAGTCAGGTAATGGTCCGAGGTCAAAAGCCAGGCGTTCACGACAGGAACAGGGAGCGGGCAGAGAGGAGTCAAACAACAGTCCGGTGTCAGGAAACAAAGATAGGTACACAGGTAGGAACACAGGCCAACAGCACAACTGCAGAACCAGAAAGTACAACTGGAAAGGTTCTGGGCGAGCATGCTCACTAAAGAAGCAGAGCAATTACCCAGAAAATGGAACCTCCCAGAACCAGCATGGAACCTGCGCTGTCAATCAACCTGCCAGCTAGAAGCCCAGGAAAAAATACGGCAGAGCATCTCCTAGTGTGCAAGATGCTCTGCACAGAGGAATCGTGACAGTATGATTTCTAGGTGCCGACAAATCCAGTTAATGGCCTTAAAAAAAAAAAATCGCACAAGTTTACCAAAACTTGCCATAAGTTACCATTTTCCAATCACTTTAGAAGGGGGCTCTTCCCTCCAGCTCTTGGCCCTTTTTTATGATGGCCATATGGATAGAGTTGGCCATAGTTGGGCCAATAACTACTGAATGGGCAGCTTCTAAACCCTTTTTTATGAGTCCTTTTAAACATTTAGCCCCTCCACCCCAGCCATACTTATACATGGAGGATAAGGGGATTGTACAGGAATTTAAAAAAAAAAAAACATGGCCGCTTCCAAAAAACAGCGCCTCTCCTTTCCACAGGTTGAGTGTGGTATTGCACTTCAGTGAAGACAGGGTGCAATACCAACTATGACCCACGCACAAGGGTGGCGCTGTTTCTGGACTGTAGCAGCCATACTTTTCCAAACTTGTAAAAACCCCTTTAATTATATCCGGGCGTAAAAACAAAACAAAAAATTCCATCCAGACATGGACAGACTTCCTTTCTTCTTCGACCTGAGGGGTGGATCTGCGTCATTAATCATATCGTGAAGAAGAACTGAAAGTGTCGGAAAGCAAAGAGTCAATAACTTTGAATCCATGGCTAAGACTGACTATGTGACCTATGAGGTCTGGCGATGAGACCGCAAAATATGACTATATCCCCTCAGGAGGTTGACCTACGCCCTTCAGAACCTCTGGCAAAATTGGCTCGTAGAATGTTCAGCTGTCACTTTACATAGATGGAACATATAGAAACAAGTATATAAGTGGTTTTTCAAAGTTTTTGTTTGTCCTGGAGACTTTTTGGTAATTGGAACCCACTCACTGAACCGAACACCGTAAATCTGGATTGTGTTCCGAGGTCGGTCCGCTTGACCCCTGGTGGTACGGGTGTTGAGGCCACAAAAATGTAAAAATGGGGTCAAGTGATGACCGTGTGAAACTGGTGGTGGGTACCTGGAGCTAAGAAGCCCAAAGTATTTTTTGACTTTTTGACGAACAATACATTGGATAAACATTGATTGGATATGTTTCTGGAAAAGGTTGTTTCCCCACAAAATTGGGTATGTTTCTGGAGAACGTTGTTTCCCCACAAAGTAGGGGACCTACTGACGTGCCCACGGAGTCCCAAGGGTTACTCGTCACTGGGCTGGTGTCTGTTGTCACAGCGGCCTTGCCCGGTTCCATGACCCTGGCGGGGTCAATGAAGGTGGTGATGGGGATGATGGGAGTAGTTATTCGTGACGCCACCTGTGGTATGCGGCCAGTATTAGCCTCCGCTGTCGGAGGTCTTCTCTGGGGTAGATGATAATGCAGCTCGTGTGTTGCAGGTCTCCACAGGCAGAGCTAGGCCCCAAGGAGGTTGGTAAGAGTAGTAGTCGCCTATGGTGCAGGGGCGCGATGATGGAAGCGTCGGCAATAATGGGACGACACAGAGGGTGCAGTTCAAGTTTTTTATTCACTGAAGGTACACCGCCTTTGGAGTGCCGTGTCCCGCTGTGATGGGCTCCAGCTGATCCGATCCAGCCGATAGTTCAGAGGTCAAAGCCGGTGTTTCCCTCTATGTGTCCTTTCCAGTGGTCTTCCCTACACCCCAGCTTCTGGGCCATGGAATGGGTCACGGTTGCCTGTTGCACTCCCCGAAAACCCTGGGATCCCCTTCTTCCTAAGAACACTGGTCGAGCCTCGAGCTCCAGACCATGGGCCCCTTTCTGTGCAGTGTCTTCTGACGTCTCTTCCTGAGTCTGACCTGGCACTTGCTGCGCCTGAAGCTAACTGAATGCTGTGTGAGATGGCTCCTCACTTCCCCTGCAGGTGCCCAACCTCCCGGGTTGCTGAACTAGTGTGCAAGAGGTCCCATACCTCATGATGGCCACCCTGGCACCTACCCTGGCCCAGTCCCAGGACAGAGCTCCCCAGTTGTGTGTTGGATGTGTTGTGGTGGTTTACTGGCGATGACCTCATCCGTATCCGAGATGAATACTGCACCCCGGGTGAGGTGCAGTACCCTGTGGCGCCTGAGGCCGCAGGGGCGCCACACTATCACTTGCCAAAAGTATGTAATATTTTTACTTGCTGGAAATACCTGTCATGCTAGGTACAGGGAAGTACCAAGTGAATGGTGAAAGGGAAGAGAAACCCTGTGTCTAGGGAAAGGGAAGATGCTGACCCCTGACCAAGCCTACCACTAGGCCCTGGCTTCCCTCACCATCCTAGTTAGTTTCCTCACCTATGTGCCAAGCAGAATACCTGACCCTGCTTGACCCTGAAATAGGCCCTAGGTAGGGAACGGATGGGATGAGCACTTAGTCAACCCCACTAAGCTGTAAAGAAGAAACAGGAATCACAAACAGGGGAAAAGTAAACAAATAAGTTATCTCCAAATGACTCAGGGAGACTAAATGCAACAATAAAGTTTCACCACATGAATACAAGCCGACTGCTTGCACTGAAGACTTGTTAAGGGTGTTCGACCAATCACCAGCAAAGAGTAAGGTAAGGTGAAATGAGGGTATTTAAAGACACCAAGGGAAGTGCTGATGAAAAACAGCTGACAGGGTGAGGAACTCTGCAGGGTCCTAAAGGGAAAGGGATGAAAATCAAGCAGAGCAGATACATAAACCCTTTGTCTAGGGAAGAGGGAGATGGTGACCCCTGACCAAACCTACCACTGGGCCCTGGCTTCCCTCACCACCCTAGACAGGTTCCGCACTTATGCGCCGAGCCGGATACCTGACCCTGAAATCCCTAAAGGGAAATGGATGAAAACCTAAGCAGAGGAGATACATAGGATACCATATACACTAAGCAGGAATAATAGAAGGTCAGGGAGCAGTTTGCCCAGCCAATTGCTGTGATCTTCTATAGCCAGACACCAACGACTGTCTGTCAATCGTGACACTGCCGCTGTCCTCCTGAATCCAGCATTGCTTTTCTTTTCTTTCTACTTCTCTCCATTCCTGAGATATGGCCTCCTCTTTCCTGCATGTAAAAGTAGTCTGGTTAGCCAAGTGGGCGTGACCCACAAGTCTTCTCTGAAAATCTTCCTCAGGATTACGCCCAGTTGGCTAACAAGACTAAATATATATGAAGAGAAGAAGGAGCCGTATCTTAGGAACAGAAAGGTGCAGGAACAAAAGAAAAAACATTCTAGATTCAGGAGAACAGCGGCATTTACAACAAGAAAGAAATAACGTATTTATGGCAGTGGAACGCTCCTCAATAGATCATCACAGTCTTTGTTACTGGAATACAGAGTTGTCCTTCCTTATCTTTCCGCTTGGCTTAAGATGTCCCGAGATGGGGGTCCCAAAAATTATTTTTACTCTATTGGGCCTTTTTTGCATTACTAGTGTTTACGTGGGTGATGTAGTGAATTTGTATTTTGAGAAATTGGAGTCCTTACAAGGTTTTCCAGCTATTGAAATGTATTAACACAGTTCAGACCAGATAATGATAGTAAAAGAAATGGTAAGTACTTTCACCGATCCGCCTCAGGTCCCATTCCAGCAACTGATCTGGTGCCGTCCTCAACACACTGAAAAGGCCTTCTTGCCCAACTGCTGGCTAAGATTAGTCACCACTGTGGCCAGTTGATCAACCACTTTTGGTGTGTAGAGAGCAGGACAAGGAAGGACAAGCATTGGGGACTGGGTCAGTGCCGATACGGGAGCTGCAGGGGATCGGTAGGGTTAAGTATCACTACTTTTTGAGCCCATAATCTGCAAAACCAACTCCTTTAATGAAATTCGAGAACAGGGTAGAATGTATGAATGTATAAAGGTAGTTTCGGAATTCAATACCAAATCCAATGCTCTTTAGAACCAGCTAATGAAATCTATTAAAACAGTCCAGACCAGTTAATAACAGTAAAATAACGACGTATCTAACAATATATCGTCGGAGTCACGATTCCGTGACGCACATCCGGCATCGTTAGCGACGTCGTTGCGTGTGACACCAACGAACGGCCATTAACAATGGAAAATACTCACCAAATCGTCCATCGTTGACACATCGTTCCTTTTCAAAAAATTGTTGATTGTTGTGGACGCAGGTTGTTCGTCATTCCTGCAGCAGCACACATCGCTATGTGTGACATCTCGGAAACGACGAACTACAGCTTACCTGCGGCTGCCGGCAATGAGGAAGGAAGTAGGTTGGCGGGATGTTATGGCCGCTCATCTCCGCCCCTCCACTTTTATTGGGTGGCCGCTTAGTGACGCCGCTGTGACGCCGCACGAACTGCCCCCTTAGAAAGGAGGCGGTTCGCCGGCCACAGCGACGTCGCTAGGCAGGTAAGTCCGTGTGACGGCTCCTAACGATATTGTGCGCCACGGGCAGCGATTTGCCCGTGACGCACAAACGACGGGGGCGGGTACGCTCGCTAGCGATATAGCTGCGTGTAAAGACTCCTTCAGATTGGTCGCCACTGTGGCCAGTGATCAACCACTCTTGGTGTGTAGAGAACAAGACAAAGAAGCACAAAGCATTGGGGACTGGGTTAGTGCCGGAACGGGAGCTGTAGGAGATCGGTGAGGTTGATTATCACTACTTTTTGAGCCCATCAGCTTCAAAACCAGCTCCTTTAATGAAATTCGAGAACAGGTAAGGATAAACTATATGAAGGTAGTTTCGGAATTAGACACTAAATCTGATGCTCTTTAGAACCATCTTCATACGCAACCATCACAGTGTTTTCTCCATTTAACTTGTATTCCAAGGAAACTTTGTTTTATGGAGTGTGACAGTAATTATTTGAGACTCGTCCCTTAAAGACCTATTTAATGCCGTTATTAGGCTCCGCAGTGATCCCGAAACAATTTAGCGTGTGTTGCCTGAAAATTGATGACTTCAAATGACAGTAATTGTGCCTTGTGTCTTTTCTCACCAGGGTGACGCCAACAGGTAAAGAAAACTCTGGGACTCGGAAAAAACTTGAACTTCCTCAGCTTCACTTGAGTGTAAAAAGTCAAACTGTAATTAAATCTGACTTGGTAAACTATAACCAAGACATTCATCTTGGAAGAAGTCCTCTGAAAGGTCTGGAGAACCGGCCAAGACGTACAAAAGGTTTACGGCAGAACATGCTCAGCAACAAAATGACCATCCATGACCCAATGATGGAGATCAACGTCAAAAATCCAGACCTTCTGGTAAAGAAACAGTTGTCGAACACCAAGTCTTCCCCGTTGCCCCAAAAGATCGCCTTGAAGAAAACATCAAGCATCAAAGATAAAATTTCTGAATGGGAAGGAAAACGAGAGACACCGTCCCCTCTTCTTAGCCGGAAGGAGTCCATACAGGTGAAAAGACAGGACTCCTTTGGTACTACTTTTGGAGATACAAATGTGGACGATGTCAAGAACCGTCAGAAAGGAAGTTTCAAGAGGATGTTTAGCTGGGAAATGGACAATGAACGAAAAGACTCTACCAAACAAGACAAAAAAGTAGAGAAGGAAACTAGCCCCAGTGCGGAAAGCAAGGAGCAAGTCATTAGCGCCAAGAAGGACCAGGCTACGGTATTGAGCCAAGTGAAAAAGTTTGAGCGTTCAAAGAAAGACAGTCCGGTGGAGGGGCTACCACAATTACCAGGAACTTACTATTCTCCACAATGTTTGTTAGATTCCGAAAACCAGGAGAACAAACCGGGTTCAAAAACAAAATGGGGGTCAGATTCTGAGAACGCTGAGCCAATATTTGGGATGGTGGGAGAGGGGAGCACATCTAGAAGGACTAGCAATGTGGACAATGTATATACGGAACCTGGGGCACCCGAGAAGACATTACCTATCAACCCTTTACCCAAACCAAGGAGGACTTTTCGACATGAAGGAGAGGTGGGTCCAGTCAGATCCAGTCTTCGGAAAAGGGACTTACCTCCACTTCCTTGTATACCTCCACCTCCTCTACCCACATCTCCTCCACCGTCAGCCGTGAGCAGAAGACTTTGGAATAGCAAACACAGAAATAATGGAGACCATAGGTACTTTATTTTATTTTTAACTGGTTTTAGAGCTATTAATAGAAGAAACAAAATCTAAAATACAAAAGCCAGGAAGGAAAGTTGAGGGCTTCTCGTTGCTTCATTGTTTCCTACTCTATGAGATCACAATGAGCTGTATTGTTTTGGTTTTGTTTTGTTTGACCTTACATCTGTGTAATTTGACAACCTATTTTTTTTTAACATAAATCTAATTTATAACGCAAAAAAGAATATATGAGCTCTAGAATACACCAGTCAGGAAGGAAGCTTGAAGGCTTTTTGCTGCTTCCTAATCTACGAGGCCACAATGAACTGTTTTGGGTTGTTTTTCTTTGTTTGTTTTTTACTCTACATCTGTGTTTCCTCTATCTTTTTACATATAGTAAATCTGATTTATAAGGCAAAAAGAAGATACAAGCACTAGAATATATTAGTCAGGAAGGAGAGTTGAAGGCTTTTCTTTTCTCCTTAGCTTCTAAATCTATGAGACCATAATTAATTGTGTTATTGTATTGTTTCTTTTCGTTTTGTTTTTATTTTTTACTTTACATTTGTAATTTCTGATTTTTTTTTTTACGTTCAGTAAATCTGATTTTTAAGGCAAATAGAAGATACAAGCTCTAGAACCAGTCAGGAAGGAGGTTTTGAAGGCTTCTCGTTGCTTCCTAATCTGCGAGGCCATAATGAACTGTATTGTTTAGGGTTTTTTTACTTTTATATCTGTCTTTTCTGATAATTTTGACTTTTTTATACACAATACATCTGATTTATATGTCAAACAGAAGATACAGTCTCTAGAATACGCTAGTCATGAAGGAAGGTTGAAGGCTTCTCGTTGCTTCCTAATCTACGAGGCTATAATGAACTGTATTGTTTGGGGATTTTTTTATTTTTTTTTACTTTACATCTGTTTTTTTCTGATAATGTTGTCTATTTTATACACAGTACATCTCATTTATAAGGCAAATGGAAGATTCAGACTCTAGAATACACTAGTCAGGAAAGGAAGGTTGAAGGCCTCTAGTTGCTTCCTAATCTACAAGGCCGCAATTAATTGTATTTTTTGTTTGTTTTTGGGTTTGTTTTTTTTGGGGGGGGGGTTACCCTAGATCTGTGTTTTCTGATCATAAATTATTTTTTTTTTTTACATTCAGTAAATCTGATTTATAAGGCAAATAGAAGATACAAGCTATAGAACCAGTCAGGAAGGAAGGTTGAAGGCTTCTCTACAAGGCCGCAATGAATTGTATTGTTATTCTCGTTGCTTCTTAATCTACAAGGCCATAATGAACTGTATTGTTTGGGGTTTTTTTTACTTTTATACCTTTCTTTTCTGATAATGTTGTCTTTTTTATACACAGTACATCTGTTTTATAAGGCAAACAGAAGATTCAGGCTCTAGAATACACTAGTCAGGAAAGGAAGGTTGAAGGCTTCTCATTTCTTTCTAATCTACGAGGCCATAATAAACTGTATTGGGTTCTTTTTTGTTTTTTTTTACTTTACATCTGTCTTTTGTGATAACATTGTCTTTTTTATATACAGTATATCTGATTTGTAAGTCAAACAGAAGATTCAGGCTCTAGAATACACTAGTCAGGAAAGGAAGGTTGAAGGCCTCTCGTTGCTTCCTAATCTACGAGGCCATAATAAACTGTATTTGTTTTTGTTTATTTTTACTTCACATATGTCTTTTCTGATAATTTTGACTTTTGTCATACAGAGTACAATTGATTTATAAGGCAAACAGAAAATACATGCTCTAGAATATACTAGTCAGGAAGGAAGGTTGAAGGCTTCTCAATGCTTCCTAATCTACAAGGCCGCAATGAATTGTATTGTTTGTTTTTGGTTTGTGTTTTTTTTTGTGGGGGGGGTTACCCTAGATCTGTGTTTTCTGATCATCTATTATTTTTTTTTACATTCAGTAAATCTGATTTATAAGGCAACTAAAAGATGCAAGCTATAGAACCAGTTAGGAAGGAAGGTTGAAGGCTTCTCTACAAGGCGACAATGAATTGTATTGTTTGTTTGTTTTTTTGTTTGCTTTTTTGGGGGGGTTGGTTACCCTATATCAGTGTTTTCTAATAATTTTTATTGTTTACATTCAGTAAATCTGATTTATAAGGCAAATAGAAAATACAAGTTATAGAGCCAGTCAGGACAGAAGGTTGAAGGCTTCTCGTTGCTTCCTAATCTACGAGACCACAATGAATTGTATTGGGTTTTTTTTCGGAAATGCGGGGATTACCCTATATCTGTGTTCTCGGAAAATCTATTTTTTTATATTCAGTAAATCTGATTTATAAGGCAAATAGAAGATGCAAGTTATAGAACCAGTTAGGATGGATGGTTGAAGTCTTCTCTACAAGGCCACAATGAATTGTATTGTTCGTTTGGGGGGGGGTTACCCTATGTCAGTGTTTTCTAATCATCTTTTTTATTTACATTCAGTAGATCTGGTTTATAAGGCAAATAGAAAATACAAGCTATAGAACCAGTCAGGAAGGAAGGTTGAAGGTTTCTCGTTGCTTCCTAATCTACGAGAGATAATGAATTTTATTGTTTTGTTGGTTTGTTTTTTTTGGGAGGGGGTTACCTTATATTTGTGATTTCTGGTAATCTTTTTATTTTATTATTCAGTAAATCTGATTTATAAGGCAAATAGAAGGTACAGGCTCTAGAACTTGTCAGGAAGGAAGATTAGGGGTTTCTTGATCTATCAGGCCACAATAAAATCCATTGTTTTGTGGTTTTGTTTTTTGGCTTTTTTTTAATCTTACATTTGTGTTTTCCCAATCTTTTTTCTTTTGTACATAAATCTGATTTATTAGTCACCCAGATGATACAAACTCTAGAATACCCCAGAAGGAAGGCTGGGGATCTTGGAGGATTTTATTTTAATTTACATGTTTGTGATCTGACAATATTTTATTTTTTCACATAAATCTAATCAATAAGGCAAATAGGATTGAAGGAAGGAAGGTTGAGGGCTCTTCGTTGCCTCTTAGGGGTGCTTTGCACGTTGCGACATCGCAGGTGCGATGTCGATGGGGTCATGTCAAAAGTGACGCATTTCCGGCGTCGCTCTCGACATCGTAGTGTGTAAATCCTAGATGATACGATTAACGAGCGCAAAAGCGTCGTAATCGTATCATCGGTGTAGCGTCGGCGAAAACCATAATTACCTTGCTGCGACGGTCCGATGTTGTTCCTCGTTCCTGCGGCAGCACACATCGCTGTGTGAAGGAGGTGGGCGGGATGTTTACATCCTGCTCATCTCTGCCCCTCCGCTCCTATTGGCCGCCTGCCGTGTGACGTCGCAGTGACGCCGCACGACCCGCCCCCTTAATAAGGAGGCGGTTCGCCGGTCAGAGCGACGTCGCACGACAGGTGAGTGCATGTGAAGCTGGCGTAGCGATAATATTCGCTACGGCAGCTATCAAAATGATATCGCAGCTGCGACGGGGGTGGGGACTATCGCGCTCGGCATCGCAGCATCGGTTTGCGATGTCGCAGCGTGCAAAGTACCCCTTAATCTACGAGGCAACAATGAACCATAGCTTGCATGAGGCTTATTTTGACCAAATATCTTTATGCTTTGATAATCCAAGATTTTTTTTTTACACCTTCCTATCAATCTTGTTCCTTGGAAAAGCAGAAAAAAAACTAAAAGCATTCAGCCCGTGCCAATCCTTGTCTTAAAGGGAACCTGTCACAACTTTTTTGGCGTATAAGCTGCGGCCATCACCACCGGGCTCTTATATACAGCATTCTAACATGCTGTATATAAGTGCCCAGGCCGCTGTGTAGAACGTAAAAACACTTTATAATACTTACCTAACGGTCGCTTGGTTGGCCAGAAGATGGGCGTCTCCGTTGTCCGGTGCCGGCGCCGCCTCTTTCGTCCATCTTCGTCCTCCTTCTGACTCCTGTGTGCATGACGCATCCTACGTCATACACACTTGCCGGTCCCGTGCATGCGCACTACAATACTTTGATCTGCCCTGCTCAGGACCTGAATGCATCGGAGAACGGAGACGCCCATCTGGCCAACCGAGCGACCGTTAGGTAAGTATTATAAAGTGTTTTTTATGTTCTCACAGCGGCCTGGGCTCTTATATACAGCATGTTAGAATGCTGTATATAAGAGCCCGGTGGTGGTGGCCGCAGCTTATAGGCCAGAAAAGTGATGAGAGGTTCCCTTTATAGGGGACCTGTCACCAGATTTTGGTCTTCTAAACTAAAACTAGCACCTTAAGCAGCGCGTGTGTGCTGCATTCCATGAAGAAGAACGTCACCCCATGATCCCTCCTGTAGCCCCCAAAAATACCTTTATAAAATCTCCCACTCTGTATGTAAATTGTCCGGTCCGATGGGAGTCCTAATCTGCACCTCCTGTCTCTCCTTTTGGCTTCCTCCTGTTCTGATGGACATGGATGACGCCTCGGACGCCATCCATGTAGCAGGGCAAAATCTCCATATTCCTGGCTCGCAAAGGCACACTTCGCTCTGCCCTGTTGCGGGCAGAACCGAAAACATTGGTGTGCCTGCGCAAACCGACGAGTTCTCTGCGCAGGAACGAGATTTTGCCTGGTGATGTAGATGAAGCGGGTGACGTCATCCACATCATCGGGCAAAATCTTGCGCCTGCACAGAGAACTCTCCAGTACGCGAAGACGCACCTATGTTTTCGACTTTGTCTGCCATAAGGCAGAGTGATGTGCGCATGCGCGAGTTGGGAATATGTCTGCGTAGGCGCACGATTTTGGCCGCCTATGTAGATGGCATCTGAGGCATCATCCACGTCAATCAGCACAGGAGGAGGGTGAAAGGAGGGACAGGAGGCGCAGATTAGGACGCCCAATCGGACTGGACTGTTGAATTTACATACAGGGCGGGAGATTTAATAAAGCTAATTTTGGGGGCTATAGGGGAGTCAGGAGGTAATGTGCATCTTTATAGAATGCAGCACAGATGCTGCTAAGGTGCTAGTTTTAATTTATTGTGCACTATTAATTAGATTTTTCTAAAAATACATTTAGGTTGAAGAAGTCTGAAAGGAGTTGCCCCCAAAATGAGATATGTTATGAAAGTCTGTTTGAGGAGGAATTTGAGACCTCCACAGTTTCAGTTCCAGTTAGGGCTGGCATCGGGACCAAGCAAATCTAAGCAGATACCAGAACCCTCCGGGCTGCGGGGGCCCATAGCATTTTGAATGAATATACTTTATGAATTTAAAAGATGACCTATGCCCAGGTCATAAGTGGCCAATTTTTACTCTTGCTGCTCCCCAAAATATTATTATTTTTTTTTTTTTAAATCCGTCATACTGTTCAAGAGATATAAGCTTTTTTATTTAGTACTACTTTGTATGGTCTTTCCAAGGAGGAGTGGCTAATAGCGTAATAATGCAGAGGAGCCTAAAGTCCCACCCCTGAGGATCCTGCGAGCCACTCCCCCTGAATAAAAGACCATAAAAACTCATAAAAAGCCCTATATCTCAGAAACTGTATGGCCGATTTAAGAAAAAACAAAAAACAGCATACTCCGAGAGCATTGGGGATAAGATAAGAACAAAAACTGGACATTTTTTACTTGGTGACAGTTCCTCTTTAAGATTTGAATGGGTTAGTTCAGTATTTCTCAACTCTAGTCCTCAAGATCCACCAACAGATCATGTTTTCAGGTTTTCCTCAATATTAGACAGAGAATAATTCCATAACCTGTGCAACATTAAGGAAATCCTGAACATCTGATTGAGGAAAACCTGAAAACATGATCTGTTGGTGGATCTTGAGGACTGGAGTTGAGAAACACTGGGTTAGATAGACTTTACAATGGGTATTACATCAAGGAAATTGTGGTTTTCCAGAATGTTAACATAATGGTCTATCCTTAAGATACTAAACTCACTACTGATCCTCAGTACCTTCCCTACTTGTAGGACCAGTTCTATTTCCGTTTCCTCTGGCATCAGAAGAGGTGAGGTTCATCTGTTATCTCATCGGATTTCACAATTTCTGTTTCCTTTCAGGAAATCTTATGAATTTGAAGATCTCTTACAATCGTCAGAGAATGGCCGAGTAGACTGGTACGCACAGACCAAGCTGGCCCTCACTCGCACTTTATCCGAGGAAAACGTCTACGAAGACATCTTAGGTAAGAAATAGTGGCCTTTGTCAGCATCGAAAGCTTTAAAGGGGAACTACATTTTCAACAGCCAAGGATCCTGAGAGCAGATACACTGACGAGCAAAAGGGTAACAATACTGTGATCTTTTGGCTTTCAGGCTCCATATCTCACCATCCACTACAGCTTTGAGCGTGAGATGACCTTCATTTTATAGACAATCATCTTGGCTATCTCATACATAAGTATGACTTATAACTAATTATTATATAACTAATTATGCAGATTCTGGTCATGTCAAATCTAAATTTCATTTTTTATTATTTTGTTAGTATTTTGTAAATTCAGCTTTGGCTTTCACCCTTCCTGATTCCTTCTGGGCTCTCCATAAGAATCAAGCATGTCTCTACCAAAATCTGATCCCAGGTCTCTTCTACACGTTCCCAATGTTGGTGTATACTGGTCGACTCACTTGGGGATGTATACAGCTTTTTCTTCTCTTCTATCCACAAGTGTTGGATTGGGTTGAGGTCTGGGGACTGTGGGGACAATCCAGCTCCTCTACTTCATTGTCATTGAACCAATTCTTCACCAATCTGGCCGTATGCTTTGGGTTGTTGTCCTGCTGGAACACTATGTCATCCTTTTCATACCCATAGGACTCAAGTGTATGATGTAACTCGTCTTGTAGGATGCTCACATATAGCTCAGTATTGAGACCACCATCCATCCTGGTCACGTATCCAACGCCTTTGGCTGTGAAACACCCCCATATCATCAGGCTTCCTCCACCGAACTTGACAGTTCCGTCAATTTCTCGATCCGTTAGCCCCTTCTTCCCTTGTTTCTTCCAGACCCATTTGCCCCCATCAGAGCCATCTATTGACTTTAATCTCATCTCCAAATCACCCGTTTCCAATCTTCTACTTTTTGGCAAACTCGAGCCGATGCTTTTTATGACGATATGAAGTTGAGGCTTCTTCACCTTTTTTCGGGCCACCGTTCTAGACTTGCGTAATGTGCGTCGACGGCTGCTTGCATGGACGTCTGTGATCTCACTATTATGAAGCATTCGAGCCGCCTCCACTGCCAGGTTTGTCGCCAGAACTGATAGACCTTGTGATGACCCGACATATTGACTGATATTTTGCTTGGACGTCACCTCTTGGCTTTTGAATGAATGGACGGACTTCATTTTGTAATCTTCCATCTGTCATGTCCTCAAATGATGCAGTTTGGCAATTTTCTTGGCCGAGAGACCACTATCGATAAGCTGGATGATGTTGATTCTCTTTTCTCGGCAAATCTTCATGGCTGCTCCTCGATTGAACCAGTGACCTTTCACTTGGGAATCAACCTAATAACACACTGAGCTACTAGGGAATGTGAGAACAGGTTGTGATTTGTAGTATATGGGAAGAAATGTGAGAACAGGTTGTAATTTGTAGTATATGGGAAGAAATGTGAGAACAGGTTGTGATTTGTAGTATATGGGAAGAAATGTGAGAACAGGTTGTGTTTTGAAGTGTATGGGAAGAAATGTGAGAAGAGGTTGTGATTTGTAGTATATGGGAAGAAATATGAGAACAGGTTGTGATTTGTAGTATATGGGAAGAAATGTGAGAACAGGTTGTGATTTGTAGTATATGGGAAGATATGTGAGAACAGGTTGTGATTTGTAGTATATGGGAAGAAATGTGAGAACAGGTTGTGATTTGTAGTATATGGGAAGATATGTGAGAATAGGTTTTGATTTGTAGTATATGGGAAGATATGTGAGAACAGGTTGTAATTTGAAGTATATCGGAAGAAATGTGAGCACAGGTTGTTATTTGTAGTATATGGGAAGAAATGTGAGAACAGGTTGTGTTTTGTAGTATATAGGAAGAAATGTGAGAACAGGTTGTGTTTTGTAGTATATAGGAAGAAATGTGAGAACAGGTTGTGATTTGTAGCATATGGGAAGAAATGTGAGAACAGGTTGTAATTTGTAGTATATCGGAAGAAATGTGAGCACAGGTTGTGATTTGTAGTATATGGGAAGAAATGTGAGAACAGGTTGTGTTTTGTAGTATATGGAAAGAATGTGAGAACAGGTTGTGATTTGTAGTATATAGGAAGAAATGTGAGAACAGGTTGTAATTTGTAGTATATGGGAAGAAATGTGAGAACAGGTTGTAATTTGTAGTATATGGAAAGAAATGTGAGAACAGGTTGTGTTTTGTAGTATTTAGGAAGAAATGTGAGAACAGGTTGTAATTTGTAGTATATGGGAAGAAATATGAGAACAGGTTGTGATTTGTAGTATATGGAAAGAAATGTGAGAACAGGTTGTGATTTGTAGTATATAGGAAGAAATGTGAGAACAGGTTGTGTTTTGTAGTATACACGAAGAAAAAGGAGCTAAACAGTAACAATGCAGTGTCATGACAAGAATCTGCATAACTAATCATATGATAAATAGTTGCAAGTCACATTTATGTATGGACAGCCAAGATGATTGTCTATAAAATGAAGGTTGTCTCACACTCAAAGCTGTAGAGATGGTGAGATATGGAGCCTGAAAGTCAAAATATCAAAACATTGTTACTCTTTTGCTCCTCAGTGTCAGTGCTCGTTTGTATGTAGCTCTCATGACAAGCAATGCGCTTTGACTTGTTTGTATACAACTTGTCCTCGGCAAAACCAACACTTAAGGCTTATGAGGGGATTTTTAAAGACTTCATACGAACATGTTTATTAAAAATGGAATTCCCCGTTAATTTTTTGGGATGTCCTTGTCTTTCCCTTAATTATCATTCATGTGTTAATTACTGTGACATCAACTTGTTCAACAAGTTTTAAAAGGGATGACTGTGATTAAAAAATATGGCAGCTTCCTGTAAAAGGATAACAAAACACAGCGCCCCCTCTATCCCAGGTTGTGTGCGGTATTGCAGTTCTTACCGATTCACTTTAATAGAGCTGAGATGCAATACCAGACACAACCAAAGGACCGGTGTGGCACTATTATATTATTTATTTTGTTTTTTTATTTATTTTGTTTTAATTCAGAAGTTTTATAAAGGGGCGGGCCTTATACAGATATGGGCGTGGCTTAACATGTATTTTATAGGCTTGCTCCAGATTACGGTAACTTTCCCCCTCTCCATGTTATGTAATGTGCTGAGGATTGACATTTCATCATATACTTTAACGTTAATGTTGAAATGTTTCCTTTCAGCACTACGCAATAGCAGAGCGGTGTCAGTAACACAACAGTGTCAAAGCATATAGCGGTATAGCATATAGAGTAATGGCAGCGGAATAGCACGGTCTATATTACAGTATCAATATATAGTGCCCACTGTAATTTCAGCGATATAGTAGTAGCCATACATTGGGACATGCAGATAGCAGCGCTTATAGAGCAGTGTCAGTAATATTGTACTATGCAAACAGTAGTATTGCTACATACCAGAGATGATAGAGTAATGCCGGTAATATCTGTACAATACAACAGTAACATAGCAGTGCCCGTAGAGTAGATCCAGTATTAATGTCTATACATCAGTGCAGCGCATAGGAGTGTATATACAGTAGTGCCAGTGACCTAGTAGTGTCTATACATCAGTACAGCCCATAGCAGTGTATTTACAGCAGTACCAGTGACCTAGTAGTGTATATACATCAGTACAGCCCCATAGCAGTGTATATACAGCAGTCTATATACAGTAGTGTCAGTGACATAGTAGTGTCTATACATCAATACAGTCCAAAGCAGTGTATATACAGCAGTTTATATACAGTAGTGCCAGTGACATATTAGTATCTATACATCCATACAGGCCATAGCAGTGTATATACAGCTGTGTATATAAAGCAGGGAATATACAGTAATGTCAGTGACATAGTAGTGTCTATATATCAGTACAGCCCATAGCAGTGTATTTACAGCAGTACCAGTGACCTAGTAGTGTATATACATCAGTACAGCCCCATAGCAGTGTATATACAGCAGTCTATATACAGTAGTGTCAGTGACATAGTAGTGTCTATACATCAATACAGTCCAAAGCAGTGTATATACAGCAGTTTATATACAGTAGTGCCAGTGACATATTAGTATCTATACATCCATACAGGCCATAGCAGTGTATATACAGCTGTGTATATAAAGCAGGGAATATACAGTAATGTCAGTGACATAGTAGTGTCTATATATCAGTACAGCCCATAGCAGTGTATATACAGCCGTGCATATACAGTAGTGTCAGTGACATAGTAGTGTCTATACATCAGTACAGCCCAAAAGGAGTGTATATACAGCAGTTTATATACAGTAGTGCCAGTGACATAGTAGTGTCTATACATCAGTACAGCCCAAAAGGAGTGTATATACAGCAGTTTATATACAGTAGTGCCAGTGACATATTGGTGTCTATACATCAGTACAGGCCATAGCATTGTATGTACAGCAGTGTATATACAGTAGTGTCAGTGATAGGCTAGGTTCGCACACTGCGTCTTTTTGACGCAGCATTTTTGTGCGTTTTTGGCCGCTAAAAACGCACAAAAACGCACCTGCGTCGAAAAAACGCATGCGTTTTTGCCGCGATTTGGTGCGTTTTTGGCTGCGTTTTGCTGAGTTTTTGATCTCTGCGTTTTGCTGCGTTTTTCCAATGCATTGCATGGGGGGAAAACGCAGAAAAACGCAGGAAAGAACTGACATGTCCATTTTTTTTTTTAACTCAAAAACGCAGGTAAAAAAAACAGATGTGTGCGGACAGCAAAAATGAAAACTCATAGACTTTGCTGGGGAAGCAAAGTCCTGCAGTTTTGAGGCCAAAAACGCACCCGAAAAACGCGCAAAAACGCCGCGAAAAACGCACTGTGCGCACATAGCCATATAGTAGTTTCTATACATCAGTACAGCCCAAAGCAGTGTATATATATATAAACAGTAGTATCAGTGACGTATTAGTGTCTATATATCAGTATAGGCCATAGCAGTGTATATACATATAAACAGTAGTGTCAGTGACCTAGTAATGTCTATATATCAGTACAGGCCATAGCAGTGTATATACAGTAGTGTCAGTGACGTATTAGTGTCTATATATCAGTATAGGCCATAGCAGTGTATATACAGTAGTGTCAGTGACCTAGTAGTGTCTATATATCAGTATAGGCCATAGCAGTGTATATACAGTAGTGTCAGTGACGTATTAGTGTCTTTACATCAGTACAGCCCCATAGAGGGGCCCACAGAGAAGCTTTTATTCTAATGACACTGCTATTTTCCTTACACTATAAAGGCTTCTTTGTGGCAGTAATTTGATACCACTATTGGTAGAGGCCATAGAGCAATATGATAGTGCCCGCAGATCAGTGCCGCTGGTATTTCTAGGCCTTTTTGGTGTTTCCACTTAGGATTTTACCAGTTTTTACTTTATTCTTGACATGTTTTTGCCCCTTTCCCTGTGAGCAGCTGCAGCCTGGCACTGTGCACTCCGGCCTCCACCGTCTCAGCCTCCGGGAGGAATTTCTGTGCTTTGACCTTTGGTGAACTACACAAAATCACTTACCTGTTCAGTGTTACCTTTCAAGTCAGTGCCCTGCAGGAACCGGCAATCCCCCTGTGACCCCCCTGTCTTCACATGCTGGGACTTGTGGTTCCCCAGCTATATATATATATATATATAGGTCAGGAGGTTACTATAGCTAAAAGTCAGATGATTGCAAACATACATCCTGTTGTTTTCTATTGAGCTGACTCAAATGTTCCTCTATCGTAGCCTGAACCCAAAGTGGCCGCATGTGTGTATGTGGGGGGGGGGTGTAGTATGTCGGCAGTACTAAGCACGGGGGGAACCTGTCAGCTGAAGGCTTTGCGAAAGTTTGAGGTTTCCTGATATCATCCGTTCACATATGATGTGTGTTTCATTTCTTCACTGGTATTCAGCTTCCAAATGTTAAAAAAAAAAAAGTCTGAATTCACTGACAGCAAGCAGAGATCATGAATGTGTGAGTTCTACCGCCCTGTTCATTGCCAGCGGGCCTGTCGGAGATAGTGGGATGTAGACGTGGCCATCGCTTCATGCTAATGGGGTCCCTACCTCAGTAATATACTACTAACATTTAACCTGTATTTATTTTCTGTATATTTTTACATATTATATTAATACTTATACTTACTTATATTTATACTTATATACTTATAATTATTATTATATTACTATACTCTACCACTAATATATTATTTATCATTTTTTTATTTTATTATACATTTTTTATGTGATTTTACTATTTATATCATTATATACTGTTGTTTATTTTATGCGTACATATTTTTATATTACTATATTCTACCATTCTTTTACTATTTTTTTTAATGTATTTTTTAGCATTTACTCCATAATAGCTGTAGTACCCGACATTGCCCAGGATAGTCACTAAGAGTCTCTCTCACTCTCCCTCTCTTCTTTTCACAATCTCTCCCTCCCTCCCATTCTCTCTCCTCTCTCTCTCTCTCCCACTCTCACTTTCTCTCCTCTCCCTCTCTCCCACTTTCCTTCTCTCCCACTCTCCCTCATTCTGTCTTTCTCTCACTCTTCCTCTCTCCCTCTCCCTCTCTCCCACTTTCTCTCCTTCTCTCCCTCTTTTTCTCCTCTCCCTCTCTCCCACTTTCTCTCCTTCTCTCCCTCTTTTTCTCCTCTCCCTCTCTCCCACTTTCCTTCTCTCCCACTCTCCCTCATTCTGTCTTTCTCTCACTCTTCCTCTCTCCCACTCCCTCTCTCCCACTTTCTCTCCTCTCCCTCCCTCTCACTCTACTTTCCTCCCACTCTCCTTCTCTCCCAGTCTCCCTCACTCTCTCTCTCGCTCTCCCACTCACCTTTTCTTTTACTCTCTCTCACTCTGTCTCTCTCTTTCTCACTCTACCACTCACCCTCTCTCCTTCTCTCCCATTCTCTCTCTCTCACTTTCTCACCCTCTCACTCTCTTACTGTCTCACTCTCCTCTTCCACCCTCTTTCTCTCTTCCTCTCTTCCACACTCTCACTCTCCCTTTCTCCCACTCCCCACTCTTCCACTCTCACTCACTTTCCCACTCTCTCTTCCTCCTACTCTTCCTCTCTCCTTCTTCCCCTCTCTGCCACTTTCCCTCTCTCCCCTTCTCCCTCTATCCACCAAAATCATATTACCTCACACATAAGCTGTCTTACACTAAGGGGTACTTCGCACATTGCGACATCGCTACTGCGATATCGTCGGGGTAAAATCGAAAGTGACGCACATCCGGCGCCGGTAACGATGTTGCAACGTGTAAAGCCTAGGAGAGAAGATGAATGAGCGTGAAACAGTCAAAAATCGGTGATCTGTGACACGTCTGTCATTTCCATAATGTCAGTGCGTCCGCAGGTACGATGTTGTTCCTCGTTCCTGCGGCAGAACACATCGCTGTGTGTGAAGCCGCAGGAGTGAGGAACGTCTCCTTACCTGCCTCCACCGGCAATGAGGAAGGAAGAAGGTGGGCGGGATGTTTACATACGCTCATCTCCGCCCCTCCGCTTCTATTGGCCGACCGATTAGTGACATCGCTGTGACGCCGAACGCACCTCCCCCTTGAAGGAGGGATTCTTCGGCAGTCACCGCGACGTCGCCGACCAGGTATGTGCGTGTGAAGCTGCTGTAGCGATAATGTTCGCTATGGCAGCTCACACTACATATCGCATGTGCGACGGGGGCGGGTGCTAGCGCGCTCAACATCGCTATCATCGGCTAGCGATGTCGCAGCGTGCAAAGTACCCCTAAGAATGTCCTTCGTTGCCTTTAGCAACCAGTCACAGCTCCTATTAATGACCTGTAGGAAAATAGGAGCAGAGCTGTGATTGGTTGCTATAGGCCACCTGATAACTATCCAGGCTAACTGTCAAAACAGCCAATATATTACCTCACACATCCAAACAGTAAGTAAGCGTTTTTCGGGGGTGAATAACTGTAAAGCGCGGGGTTAAATTTCCCCTCAAAACATAGTCTATGACGTTCCCAGAGTCACATGAGGCGTCTGTGCAAAACGTTGTGATTGTAAATGTGACGGTGCGGATTCCTTTAGCGGACACACACACACAGCTTTATATATATACTAACTGTATCACCCACCCGGCGTTGCCCGGATAGTAACTAAGTGTCTCTGTCTCACTCTCTGTCTCTCTCTGTCTCTATCTCTGTTTCTCGCTCTTTGTCTCTATCTGTCTCTCTATCTCTCTGTTTCTCTCTGCCTCTTTCCATGTCTGTCTCTCTGTCTG
Organism: Anomaloglossus baeobatrachus; assembly: GCF_048569485.1. Classification (NCBI taxonomy): domain Eukaryota; kingdom Metazoa; phylum Chordata; class Amphibia; order Anura; family Aromobatidae; genus Anomaloglossus; species Anomaloglossus baeobatrachus. The sequence continues at coordinate 27,609,465 of NC_134356.1, forward strand.
TCTCTGTCTCCCTCTCTCAGCCTGTCTCTCTGTCTGTCTGTCTCTGTCTGTCTCTCTGTAGGTCTCCCTCTATCTCTCTGTATCTGTCTCTCTCTGTCTGCCTCTTTCCATGTCTGTCTCTGTCTGTCTCTCTGTAGGTCTCTCTGTCTGTCTCTGTCTGTCTCTCTGTAGGTCTCCCTCTGTCTCTCTGTATCTGTCTCTGTCTGCCTCTTTCCATGTCTGTCTCTCTGTCTGCCTCTTTCCATGTCTGTCTCTCTGTCTGTCTCTCTGTCTGTCTCTCTGTCTGTCTCTGTCTGTCTCTCTGTAGGTCTCTCTGTCTGTCTCTGTCTGTCTCTCTGTAGGTCTCCCTCTGTCTCTCTGTATCTGTCTCTCTCTGTCTGCCTCTTTCCATGTCTGTCTCTCTGTCTGTCTCTCTGTCTGTCTCTGTCTGTCTCTCTGTAGGTCTCTCTGTCTGTCTCTGTCTGTCTCTCTGTAGGTCTCCCTCTATCTCTCTGTATCTGTCTCTCTCTGTCTGCCTCTTTCCATGTCTGTCTCTCTGTCTGTCTCTGTCTCCCTCTCTCTGTCTGTTTTTCTATCTCTCTATTTCTCTGTCTATCCGTCTCTCTGTCTGTCTGTTTCCATCCCTACCCGTCTCTCTCTCTTTCTCTCTCTGTACCCGTCTCTCTCTGTCTCTCTCTCTCTATATATATATATATACATATATAAATACATTTAGTGGGGTTTTTTTTTTCATTTCAGCATCTATGTTACGATGTTCCATTTATACTATATTGCTATATGATATATATACACACACACACACATATATATATATATATATATACGGAAATGTTAGCATTTATTTTTCATTATTCTATTTATACTACTATATTATAACTATTGTATTTTGGAAATAATTTTGCCATTTATATTATTCTATTGTGTATTATATACTTAAATGTTTCTATAGGACTGTGTTTTACCATTATTATACATACAGATAGGGACTCTAGATTGTGAGCCCCAATGGGGACAGTGTTACCAATGTATGTAAAGCGCTGTGGAATTAATAGCGCTATATAAATGAATTATTATTATTATATCATCTACTATTTTTTTAAGCTGTTTATACTCAGTTCAGTCCCTAATTATTCACGCCCGGGGCTGAGGATTTCTGTGATTGCCGTCCTGGATGGGTTCAGCTGATCTTTGGGTCTGAGGGTTTATCAGAGTCCATGACCCTCATTGGTACTATGGGGCAGCCCCAGTTTAGGGTTAATCTGCTGCTGTCTGACAACAGATGGGAGCCACAGGTTAGCAGAGCCCGGCAGTAACAGGATGCAGCAGCACCTCCCTCCCTCCATTCTTCCATTACAAATAATATTAACCCTTGGCCCTCCCCGCTGATTTCCCTACCTGAGCTTTCTTACTTCCTGATCAGGTGACATTCATGCGGCACCATGGCGAGGAAGAAAGGTGAGTGCAGAAGTGTCTGGGGCAGCAGAGCCTTTCTGGAGGGCTTTACCAGCCGCCTCCTGAGCTCGCTGAGCTGCTCTCTGTTGGCTCCTGCCTGTGACTTTGTGTGACTTTGTGCCAGGTCCCGGGACCCGGGACTTCTGATAACAAAGCGAAAGTTCAGCTCAAAGTTTGGAAACAGAAACAAAAGTTTGACCTCATGAGGAGGGGTAGGTGGGGGGTGTAAATTTTTGGGTTTTAGCCGGAATTTCTACATAACAGCTTATACTGACATATGACTCGTATCTGTTCCACTTCTGATCACTATATATATATATATATATATATATATATACCACCACATGGTGCCCAGAAGGGGCCAGCGGAGCTTACAATCTAATGATCTATGGATTCCTGTGTAATGTTGTATTTTAATAATTGGGGGGGAGGGGGTGTATGTTTTCCTCTGATCCAGAGCCTCTCTCTCCTTGCGGCACACGTCAGGTCTAGATGTCTCGCCCGGTAGTCACAGTGGCCACTTTGAATAATTCTTAAAGGGGATGTCCATTTAAAGGGGATGTCTCTTTAAGACATGAGATCCAGATTTGGTGCCTAAAGAGATGACAGTTGGTGCCTATAAAGTTCTATGGAGATCTGTCTGTTTGCAGCTTTTCTTTTGTGTGTTTCACGAAACCTTGATCCGCTGTTCGTGCCATAAAAAAAAACAATTAAAAACACATCTGCACCAAAAATGCATCAAATAAGGGGAAAGGCATGTAAATTCAGCATGCTTTGTCCCTCGTTCTTCTTGGGAGGCTGGGAGGTATGTATTTGTTACTGATTGTTTTTAAAGGAGCAACTTCTAAGAACTGTCTGAACTAGACAACCCCTTTAAGGAGACATGAGATTTGGATTTTTTTACCAGGTGCCTAGAGTATAGGAATGCAAAGATCCTATCCCAATATGTAGTAGTAATAATAATCCTCCAATTAGAAATGTAGTATTGTTCTCCCGATTAGCTATGTCTCTTACCTCATGTGCAGGGCATTGCAGTAGCTATAGTGACAGTTAGTTGCTAGTGGTTGTAATCATAGATACCTAAGCTGCTCTAATGCCCTGCACAAGAGGTAATAGAATTGTAGTATAGTTCTCCTGTTTAACTATGTCCCTTACCTCATGTGCAGGGCATTGCAGTAGCTTGGGTGTCCATGGTTACTACCACTCGTACAGTGATAGTTAGTTGCTAGTGGTTGTAATCATGGATATCTAAGCTACTGCAATGCCCTGCACAAGAGCTAATAGAAATGTAGAATAGTTCTCCTGATTCGCAATGTCGCTTTCCTCATGTGCAGGTCATTGCAGTTTAGGTATCCATGGTTATGACCACTTGTACAATGACAGTTGCTAGTGGTCGTTATCATTGATATCTAAGCTACTATAATGCCCTGCACATGAGGTAATAGAAATGTAGTATAGTTCTCCTGATTCGCAATGTCGCTTTCCTCATGTGCAGGGCATTGCAGTTTAGGTATCAATGTTATGACCACTCATACAGTGACCATTATTTGCTAGTAGTCGTAATCATAGATACCTAAGCTACTGTAATGCCCTACCCATGAGGTAATTGATATGGTGAATCAGAATTATACTACGATTCTATTACTTCATGTGCAGGGCATTACAGTAGCTTAGGTATCCATGATTACGACCACTAGCAACTAACTTTATAAGTGGTTGTAACCATGGATACCTAAGCTGCAATGGCCTGCACATGAAGTAACAACATAGCGAATCAGGAGAACTATACTATATTTCTATTACTTCATGTCCAGGGCATTACAGCAGATTAGGTATCCATGGTTATGAGCATGATCTACTAACTGTCACTAGATAAGTGGCCATAACCATGGATACATAAGGTACTGTAATGCCCTACACATGACATAATTGACATAGTGAATTAGGAGAACTATACTACGTTTCTTATTACCTCATGTGCAGGGCATTACAGTAACAGATATCCATGATTACAACCACAAGTAACTAACTGTCACTGTATGAGTGGTTGTAACCATTGAAACCAAGCTGCAATGACCTGCACATTAGGTAATCGACAAAGCTAATCAGGAGAACTATACTACATTTCTAATTGGAGGTATTTGTTAATATTTTTACACCTGCTACATATTGGGATAGGGTCTTGGAGATGGGAATACCCCTTTTTATGTGTTGTCAGCTTTGAAGACTTCTTAAAGGGTTTGTCCAGATCAGACAAGTCTTAAAGGGGTTGTCCACTTCAGACACAGCCGAAAAATGACAGTTCTGGAATGTTTCTAGTAAAATGAAATTTTAATAAGATTCCTTCCTTAATTAGCAGGAAATATAATAAGTCATTAGTGAATATTGATATTTGCCTAAAATAACTGTCCCTCCTCCTCCTCCGTCTTCTGCTTTTATCCCACAGATCCTCCATCCTCAAAGGAAAACCCCTATGAAGATATTGAGACTGACAGTCGGAGTCTGAGCAAGAAATCCATTCCTGCCACTTTAGGGCCCGCGACCGGAGCCCAAATGAAGGTACAGGCCATCTACAGATTTATGGGGGAGGGGAAGGGGTTAAATTGAAACATCGAAACATCGCCACCCTTGTGGTGGCATCTGGTATTGCAACCTATAATTTATGGGTTGGGTTTTTTTTTGTTTTTTTTTTTTTTTTCCTTAATAGCGCCACCCTTGTGGTTGTGTCTGGTATTGCAATCTAAATTCTGGGGATATTTTTTTTTTTTTATTTTTTTTTTTTGTAACTGAAACAGCGCCACCCTTGTGGTTGTGTTTGTTATTACAACCTATATAATTTATGGGTATTTTTTTTTTTATTGAAACAGCCCCACCATTGTGACTGTGTCTGGTATTGCAACCTATAATTTATGGGTAATATTTTTTTTTTTAATTGAAATAGCGCCACCATTGTGGTTGTGTCTGGTATTGCAACATGTAATTTATGGGTGTGAGTGTAACATATACAGATATACACACACATACATACACATATATATATATATATATATATATATATATATATATATATATATATATATATATATATATATATATATATATATATATATATGTGTATGTATGTGTGTGTATATCTGTATATGTTACACTCACACCCATAAATTACATGTTGCAATACCAGACACAACCACAAGGGTGGCGCCAATAAAAAAAAATACCCATAAAATACAACCACAAGGGTGGCGCTGTTGCAGTTAAAAAGAAAATGAATATATTATAAAATATTATATTTTTAAAACATATTATTTTTTTCTTTTTTACTGCAACAGCGTCACCCTTGTGGTTGTTTCTGGTATTGCAACCTATAATTTATGGGTATTTTTTTATTTTTTTAATTGATACAGCGCCAGCCTTGTGGTTGCATCTGGTATTGCAACCTATATCTATTCATATAAATTGAGCTGAGCTGCAGTACCAGACACAACCTATAGAAAAGGGTGGCGCTGTTTCCGAGAGGGGGGGAAAGCTAATATTTGGAACCTCCATTAGGGGAATAACCCAACTATTCCACACTGGCAGGATTGTATTTGGGTTTAGCCGCCCCTTTAACACTGCCATCTTTTTTATATTCCCCCCCCCCCATAGGCACAACAGAAGCCGTTCTTCAGGCATAACTCCGAGCGTCGTAGTTTCAAGCTTCTGGACATCCGGAAGCTGGGGAGGGACGGCGTGGCCTCGCCCAGTAAGCTCAGCCCCCCGTCCTCTCCGAGTAGTCCGGACGATAACTTCTTCAGCACGGGAGACCAACAGAACGGACGACGGAGGAGGAAAATTCCAAAGGTGGGCGGAGCAAACGGAATGGATGGAGAGAAAACTGACGCTGTGCATTGTGGGAGCTCTGATTATCGGTCACATGTCTAGCGGTTGGGGGCGGAGCTAGTAGAATGTTTTCTTTAGATTTGAATGGAGAAAAAAAATCATTAATGACTTAAAATCCCCTTGCACCCCCACCCCCACCCCCTGCAGCTTGTGATGAGGATTAACTCCATCTACGAGGCTCGGCGGGGAAAGAAGAGAGTCAAGAGGCTGCTCCAGTCCACTGAGAACTCGGGGCGAGGTAGGAGAATATATAACACTAGAGTATATTCATTGGAGAAACATGGCTGCTCTACAGCGCCGCCCTATCTTACTGGCTGTGTCCGGTATTGCAGCTCAGCCACATTTATTTTGAATGGAGCTGCAGTACCACACACAGCCTGCAGGCGAGGGTGGCGCCGTTTTCAGGGGAAAAACAAATAAAAGCGGCCATGTACATAATTTTTCGGAATGTGCACCCACGCCCGCTCTTCACGGCTGTGAGTCATTCCCATTATGACTAGAGGAATAAATATTTGCTCTCTCTTTCAGTGACGGATGACAATAGCGAGTCCGACAGCGACACAGAGGAGAAGCTAAAAGGTAGAAACGTCCACATTCCATTTAATAATACACACTTTTTTTTTTTTTTTTTTTCTTTTAGCTGCGCTGCCGACCTCCTGGCTGTCCTGTAATTTGGTGGTCGTGAGCGCAGCTCTGAAGGACACATGGAGCTAAAGCAGCACGGTCAGGATCATTGGGGGGACTTAGCAATACACAATCACTTTAGAACATAGGAACACCCCTTTAATATTTTATTTATTTATCCATCCAATAATCCAGAATATTGGATAATCCAGCACCTATCAGATTCCACTCATTTAAAGGAATTTTCCTTTACTTTTTCAGGCGATGGACTTTTATATACCTGTATATTATTATTACGTGGTATAAAATGATACAGCTATCTACTAAGATTTTTAAAGTGATTTTTTTTTTTGTCTGCAACCCCATGAACTTCCTTTTTTATTGTGTAGGATATGAAGAAGTGACCGAACATTTATTATTTATTTTGTTTATATTTTATTTATTATAATATTGTTAATTTTAATATTTTAGTATATTGTTTATTATAATTATTGTTAATAACAAATATATAAAAAATAAAATATAAAAGTAGTGTATGTAAAAAAAATAATATAATAAAAAATCAATATAATGCTAAAAATATGGAAAAATATAATAATAATTAAATAATTATTATAAAAATAAAATATATAAAAAATAACTATAATATAAAACATATAATAATCAATATACTAAAATATGAAAAATGTTTTCATATTTTAGTATATTATGGTTTACATTTTCTTATACTTATATATTTTTTATATTTTTCATATTTTTAGTATTGTAATTTTTATTATAATCTTTATATTTTTATACTACTATTATTCTATATTATTTATTATCATTATTTTAATGTTTTAAATATTTTAGTATTATATAGTTTTTTATTATATTATATTTTCTTTAATTCGTTATTTTTTTTAAATATCCCTAATGATATTTTATAAAAAAAAAAAAAAAAAAATCTAACAATAATACAATAATAATTGTCCTATTTTTTAATAGGAAAATTATTATTATTATTATTATACATATCCATAGTGATAGTTAAAAAAATAAAATAATAATTTTACAGTTTTATTATTATGTAAAATTATTTTTTTTTTAACTATACCTATGTATATTTTTATAATTTCCTATTAAAAATAATACAATTATTATTGTATTATTACTGTTATATTTTTTTGTATTTTTTTTAATAAAATATCATTAGGGATATTTAAAAAAAAAAATAAATAACGACTTAAACAAAATGTAATAAAATAAAAAATAACTATATAATTCTAAAATATTTAAAAAATTAAAACCATAATAATAATTTTCCGATCTGTCACCCAACTCTAAAAATGTAGAAATGATCCGTAGTGTTAAGATTCGTGTCTCTTTATTCCCAGCCCACAGTGAGAGACTGGATCACGTTAAATCCCGCATGAGCCTGACTCCGCGCTATCACACCGTGGAGCGCGACCATATTGAGTACCAGGAACGGCAACTGTTTGAGTATTTTGTGGTGGTCTCCCTTCAAAAGAAGCCGACAGGAACCGTCTATGCACCGGAGATCACACAGCAGTTCCCTCTGAAGGTACGTTATACTTCAAAAACTACCATTAGATTGTAAGCTCATTTGGTTTCCAAAATATACCTCCAAATGCGAGGATCAAGCATTTGGGACCTATTTTTTTATGTAAATGCAGGTATTTTTGGCTAAAAATCCTTTATGTAATTGGTTTTCATTACAAATTTTGCACAGTTTTCCTTTTCCAGCCTTTTTTGCAGAATGAGTGAACTGAGGATCCATCAGTGAGCTCATTTGTAACTATCTCTTTCTGAGCTCCTCTCATGACCACAGACCACATCAAAGCTCAATGTAATTTCTATTAGTCTATTAGTGCTGCATACCTTATGGACATAATGCTTTAAGTGTCCAGTGGGCGTGTCCAGTCTTAAGAGTCCTGATGTATCCTTACTAGCTCCGCCCATCTGTTTTCGGACCCGACTCTAAATGTTCTCATCTTTCTCTTCAGTTGGAAAGATCCTTCAAGTTCATGCGAGAAGCCGGGGACCAGTTTAAAGCCATTCCCCAGTTCTGCTTCCCGGACGCCAAGGACTGGTCTCCTGTTACTGAGTTTGAAAGGTAAAAAAAAAAACGTGAGGCCTCCCGTCCCCTCGTCCCCCAGGGGGGTTCACTTACTTTTACATTATACTTACCTACTTCTCTTCTCTACAGCGAGACGTTCTCCTTCGTGCTGACCGGTGAGGACGGCAGTCGGCGTTTCGGCTACTGTAGGCGACTCCTGGTAATTAGTTCCCCATAGAACTAGATCTGCTCAAACTAGAAACGCCTTCAGTGCCCAAGTTATACCAAAACAGACCCCCCCCCCCAGCCCCACCCCTGCTCTGAGTTCACAATGTACACAGCTTAGGGTATGTGCGCACGTTGCTTTTTACCTGCTTTTTTGCTGCTTTTTCTTCTGCGCTGTTTAATGCCAAAATGGATGTGTTCTTCTATTCAAGCAAAGTCTATGGGAATTTGGGTTTCTTGTTCACACTATGTTGTTCAAAATGCTGCCTTTTTGTGGCAGAACTTTGGTCAAAAACTCAGCTTTGCAGTGCAAAACCCAAATGGCAAAAACAATTGACATGTTGCTTCTTTGAAAAGCTGAGTTTTTGACCAAAGTTCTGCCTCAAAAAGGCAGCATTTTGAACAACATAGTGTGAACAAGAAACCCAAATTCCCATAGACTTTGCTTGAATAGAAGAACACATCCATTTTGGCATTAAACAGCGCAGAAGAAAAAGCAGCAAAAAAGCAGGTAAAAAGCAGGTAAAAAGCAACGTGCGCACATACCCTAAGGGTACTTTCACACTTGTGTTCAGCGGAGTCCATCACTATGGAGAATAGCAATAAACAGCAGGAGAACGAGAGTAAAGTGCAAAATAAAAACCTTTTTTTAAATTGCACACTTGTGCTATATGGTTATTCCATGTTATTTCTTATTCTGCTGTGCACCAGTATCTAGCAACAGTGCAGCCAGTGGGATCACCATGATTCCCCACCCCTATATGGTGGGTAACCACGGTTTGATCTGACTATACCTTACTTCTTATAAAGCAGCCCCCTTACTTTTTGAACATTTTTACCAACCATTTGGACCTTCCTAGGCTAATTGCCGCCATCTATATAGATATTCACTAGTTAATCTTTTGACTTACTGGATTGGCTATTTAAACTGGTCTAGTCCCATATGTTGATATCCCTAGGAATCATTGGTAGTGTACCATTTTAATTCAAACTTTTGTCTTGTTGTGTATTTAATAAAAATCATGTATATTTTGCACTTTACTCTCATTCTCCTGCTGTTTATTCCTATAATGAGTAGTGCTGGCATCTTCCCTGCCTAATTTGGTAGGCCTGGTGCTCACAATTTAATGGCTCTTGATGTGAGTTATGTGTTGTTACTATGGAGAATAGCACAGTCCGTTAACGCACTGCGCTATTCTCCATACACTTGTATGGACAACGCACTGTATCGCAAGTGTCAGCGTTGCATCCACTGGATGACGCGTTATTTTGACGCTGAGACACAAAAACATTGAACCAAGGCACATCTCGCATCAAAAATCAACGCCACTCCATATGGCACATAATATTAAGAAGAAGAAAAAATGGAGCTTACAAGGCTATTGCAAAAATATCCAAATTTTTATTATACAAAATTCATATTATATTAAAATCGTTACGATCAGTATAGAAAAGGTACATATACGGTGCTTACATAGGGAAAAAGGTGAATTACCACACATAAATGGGAGAGCAAAGGTGATAACACCCCAAATAAGCATGAAGGGACATGTCCCTTCATGCTTATTTGGGGTGTTATCACCTTTGCTCTCCCATTTATGTGTGAGCCAACACTAACACGGTACAAAGATATATTTTACTTGTATCATTTATGTGTGGTAATTCACCTTTTTCCCTATGTAAGCACCGTATATGTACCTTTTCTATACTGATCGTAACGATTTTAATATAATATGAATTTTGTATAATAAAAATTTGGATATTTTTGCAATAGCCTTGTAAGCTCCATTTTTTCTTCTTCTTAATGTTATTTTGATGCTGCGTCGGGCGGAATGAACGCTGCATGTAACAGTTTTTTGAGCAACGGAAACCTTTATTTTTCACTGCGCATGCTTTTTTTTTTCTCACAAACTTTATTTTATTTTTCGATGGCCGAACGTTCAGCTGAGCGCCCGGCCGCCGGCTATTGAGAGCGATCAGCTGGTCGTTCACAATAGTCTGCTGCCGGTAAAACTGTAAAGAAGAAGGAAAAAAAAAATAAAGCTTTCCGTTGTTTTGTACGATCCGTAGCATTGCGTTGTGCCACTATATGCAACGCATCCGTCACACAACGCAATGCAACGGAAGCGGAAGCCGTCCAACGCAAGTGTGAAAGTAGCCTTAGTGTCATTTCACCCGGAAGCAATGGGAGCAGATATTTATGTTATCTTTCTATATCTATTAGCTACCAGCATTGACAGGGATAGTAACTAAGTATCCCCCCCTCTTCCTCTTCCTCCCCCTCTTCCTCCCCCTCTTCCTCTTCCTCCCCCTCTTCCTCCCCCTCTTCCTCTCCCCCCCTCTCTTCCTCCCCACCTCTCTTCCTCCCCACCCTCTCTTCCTCCCCACCCTCTCTCTTTCTCCCCACCCTCTCTCTTTCTCCCCACCCTCTCTCTTTCTCCCCCCCTCTCTCTTTCTCCCCCCCTCTCTCTTTCTCCCCCCGTCTCTTTCTCCCCCCCTCTCTTTCTCCCCCCCTCTCTTTCTCCCTCCCTCTCTTTCTCCCCCCCCCCTCTCTTTCTCCCTCCCTCTCTTTCTCCCCCTCCCTCTCTTTCTCCCCCTCCCTCTCTTTCTCCCCCTCCCTCTCTTTCTCCCCCTCCCTCTCTTCCTCCCCCTCCCTCTCTTCCTCCCCCTCCCTCTCTTTCTCCCCACCCTCTCTCTTTCTCCCCCTCCCTCTCTTTCTCCCCCTCCCTCTCTTTCTCCCCCTCCCTCTCTTTCTCCCCCTCCCTCTCTTTCTCCCCACCCTCTCTCTTTCTCCCCCTCCCTCTCTTTCTCCCCCTCCCTCTCTTTCTCCCCCTCCCTCTCTTTCTCCCCCTCCCTCTCTTTCTCCCCCTCCCTCTCTTTCTCCCCACCCTCTCTCTTTCTCCCCCTCCCTCTCTTTCTCCCCACCCTCTCTCTTTCTCCCCCTCCCTCTCTTCCTCCCCCTCCCTCTCTTTCTCCCCACCCTCTCTCTTTCTCCCCCTCCCTCTCTTTCTCCCCCTCCCTCTCTTTCTCCCCCTCCCTCTCTTTCTCCCCCTCCCTCTCTTTCTCCCCACCCTCTCTCTTTCTCCCCCTCCCTCTCTTTCTCCCCCTCCCTCTCTTTCTCCCCCTCCCTCTCTTTCTCCCCCCCTCTCTCTCTCTCTTTCTCCCCCCCTCTCTCTTTCTCCCCCCCTCTCTCTTTCTCCCCCCGTCTCTTTCTCCCCCCCTCTCTTTCTCCCCCCCTCTCTTTCTCCCCCCCTCTCTTTCTCCCTCCCTCTCTTTCTCCCCCCCCCCTCTCTTTCTCCCTCCCTCTCTTTCTCCCCCTCCCTCTCTTTCTCCCCCTCCCTCTCTTTCTCCCCCTCCCTCTCTTTCTCCCCCTCCCTCTCTTCCTCCCCCTCCCTCTCTTCCTCCCCCTCCCTCTCTTTCTCCCCACCCTCTCTCTTTCTCCCCCTCCCTCTCTTTCTCCCCCTCCCTCTCTTTCTCCCCCTCCCTCTCTTTCTCCCCCTCCCTCTCTTTCTCCCCACCCCTCTCTTTCTCCCCACCCTCTCTCTTTCTCCCCACCCTCTCTCTTTCTCCCCAACCTCTCTCTTTCTCCCCACCCTCTCTCTTTCTCCCCACCCTCTCTTTCCCCCCCTCTCTCTCTCTCTTTCTCCCCCCTCTCTTTCTCCCCCCTCTCTCTTTCTCCCCCCTCTCTCTTTCTCCCCCCTCTCTCTTTCTCCCCCCCTCTCTCTCTCTTTCTCCCCCCCTCTCTCTTTCTCCCCACCCTCTCTTTCCCCCCCTCTCTCTTTCTCTTTCTCCCCCCTCTCTCTTTCCCCCCCCTCTCTCTTTCTCCCCCCTCTCTCTTTCTCCCCCCTCTCTCTTTCTCCCCCCCTCTCTCTTTCCTCCCACCCTCTCTCTTTCCTCCCACCCTCTCTCTTTCTCCCCCCCCCCTCTCCTCTTCCTCCTTCTTTCTCTCTTTCTTCTCTTTTTTTTTTTTTGTCAAATTTTCCCCTCAAAACAGTCTATGAAGTTCTCTGGGTCACATGAGGCGTCTGTGCAAAATTTTGAGACTGTAAATGCGACGGTGCGGATTCCTTTTAGTGGACATACATACATACATACATACATACATACATACATACATACATACATACATACATACATATACACACACACACATACATACATACATACATACATACATACATACATACATACATACATACTCAGCTTTATATATATATATATATATATATATATACATATATATATGATTATACTGTATAATAATTATTTTTACATATTTTTTTTGTTACTTCTATATCGCTGCTAATTCCACAGCACGTTACAGATCTGATCCTATATAATATTTTGATATATTTTCTTTTCTCTCATCCAGCCCAGTGGTAAAGGGAAGCGTCTCCCCGAGGTGTACTGCATCGTGAGCCGTCTGGGGTGCTTTAATCTGTTCTCCAAGGTAAAGATCAGAGCAAGCGGAGTTAGGATTATTGAAAATTACTGTATGGAATTTAAAAAAAAAAAGTTTTTTTAAGAAACAGCGCCACCCCTGACCACAGGTTATGTCTGGTATTGCAGCTCACCTCTTTTGAGTTAAATGGGGGATAAGCTGCAATACCACAATCCACCTGTGGACAAAGGTGGCGCTGTTTTGGAAGTTTTAGCTCCATTTTTTTTTTTTATATTGACACGTCCTTCCCCCAAAAAATAAATAAAAGGGGATATCCTGAAATCCTCCATAATCTCTGCAGATCTTAGATGAGGTGGAGAAAAGAAGAGGCATCTCTCCGGCCCTGGTACAGCCGTTCATGAGAGCCATCATCGACGCCCCATTCCCAGCCCTGGGACGGAAGATCTCAGTGAAGAATTTCCTGCCGGGGTCAGGAACAGAGGTACGGAATATTTGGAGGTTTACGGGGTGGTAATACAGGCCGCGCGAGGGGGAGTAATAATGGACGTAGACCTCATTCACTTTAATAGTGAATGCAGTACCGGACACCGCCACAGGTAGAGGAGTGGCGCTATTTCTATTTTTTTTACAACCCTTCATGTAATATCACCGATCATGTGATCCTATCCTAACCCTATAGGGGGAGCTCTCCGCCTGCATCTGACCTCGTATGTCCTCATTCTGGTCTCTTCTTAGGTGATCGAGCTGTGCCGCCCCCTGGACTCTCGGCTCGAGCACGTGGACTTCGACGCCCTCTTCTCCACGCTCGGTGTACGGCACCTCATACAGGTCTTCGCCTCTCTCCTCTTAGAACGAAGAGTCATTTTCATGGCGGACACCCTCAGGTAGATCCCTGTTATAAATATCAGTACACATTAGACATGGATGCTCAGTTTGGATGAGCGTGCATGTGTTCCGAGTGGGAAAGGAAAGTAAGATACTACCAGATAATGTCGCGCGGTGTTTGGCTCTAAACTCGACAGGTGTCATGGCAGCATCAGACGCTGTTCAGACTACAGACTCTGACACTCCTCACTATACCTCTTTGGTGCGTCTGAGTTACACAGACAGGCTCAGGCGTCAACCAGCTGTGTGCTCATTAGTGATCGGGCTTGCAGGAGTTAATTTCTGCTAGCCTGTTGGATATCTCTTGGATCACATGTTGTAGCAGACCTGTCATCCTATGCCGACTATAGCTTTAGCTACACTGGCTAGTTTGCTGTTGTATCCCAAACCTGCTGGTAATTATAGATTTGTACATGGAATTGTTGTGGAGTCTTCTTGTCGTCTCATTGTTTCCTCCTTGCTCTTATTTTCCTCCTTATCACCGTAATACCTCTGTGTGAGCATGCTGAGTGATTGAGATTTGGTATCCCCATATATGTGGGTTCTTATCCCGTCCACCCCTGGAGTGAGGGACGGGAGGGTATTAGATCAGGGCTGTTCAGGAGCAGGGCAAGGAAGGCGGCCCAGACATCCTTACCATTAGACGTATCTCTGAGATCAGGGACAGCTGGGACCCCTTAGTCTGAGGGCCAGATTAGGCGCCCTGGTCCTCAGTTATCCCATCACAACCCATGATAGAAACATTGCATGACCTTCCCCCCCAAATAACCAAACAGAGATCTTGAAAATCAATTTACTTAATTCCATTTCTATGAACAGAGGAAGTTCACTTTCTACAATAAAATTAGTAAACTGGTGGACTATCGTCAACTGACAGGAGGAACTAAAAGAGGGAGGGGGAGTGGTTTCAGAATGATGACATCACGGAACCGCTGTTTGTTTGTTTATTTTCAAATTTGTATCAATTCTTCTACCGGATAGAAGCATTGCGTGACCTTGACCCCCCCCACTAAAAATATTCTACGGAGAAACTTCCTCTGAAATGATTATTTATTTTTTATTTACCATTTTTTTTTTTTTTTTTTTTTTTTTGCCTTTGACCACATTATATCCCCCCCGCCCCCCGTCCCATTTCCTGATAATTGAAGGGTTAAGCGCGAAACATTTTTTCGGGCTCTTTTTCCTGTTGTGTTGTCACGGAAACCGTTGTAAACACGACGGAGTTCAGCGCTGATGTCACCCGCTGTATAATTCTGGAGTGTTTGTAGAGGCAGCGGGAATCTGGGCGGCGGGCCAGGAACGAGCCGCGAGGCCCGGAGCGCAGATGTGGGACTCCGCTCGGGACAGATTTAATACGGCCATCTAGGAAAATATTCCATATTTCATCCACTGTCAGTCTTTACTGAAACGCTGGCATTCTATTCGCTATTTTTTATTTGGGAATACTCCTTTTATATTTTATTTAGTGTTTTATATTTTAGCACTTTACGCTATTTTTTTTTTACTTTTCTCTTACAGCACCTTGTCCAAATGCTGCCATGCCATGGTGGCGCTAATTTACCCATTCGCCTGGCAGCACACCTACATCCCTGTCCTCCCGCCATCAATGATCGACATTGTCTGCTCTCCCACCCCATTCCTTATTGGGCTCCTGTCCAGCTCGCTCCCTCGTCTCAAAGAGCTGCCGGTGGAGGAGGTGAGTTAATCCCTAACTATAGAGTTAAATGATTACACTATTTTCCTATAGTCACCACTAGGGGGAGCTCCCTGTATACAGAGATACATGATAAGATTCTGTCTGCAGTCACCACTAGGGGGAGCTCCCTGTATACAGAGATACATGATAAGATCCTGTCTGCAGCCACCACTAGGGGGAGCTCCCTGTATACAGAGATACAGGATAAGATTCTGTCTGCAGCCACCACTAGGGGGAGCTCCCTGTATACAGAGATACATAAGATCCTGTCTGCAGCCACCACTAGGGGGAGCTCCTTGTATACAGAGATACAGGATAAGATTCTGTCTGCAGCCACCACTAGGGGGAGCTCCCTGTATACAGAGATACAGGATAAGATTCTGTCTGCAGCCACCACTAGGGGGAGCTCCCTGTATACAGAGATACATGATAAGATCCTGTCTGCAGCCACCACTAGGGGGAGCTCCCTGTATACAGAGATACAGGATAAGATTCTGTCTGCAGCCACCACTAGGGGGAGCTCCCTGTATACAGAGATACATAAGATCCTGTCTGCAGCCACCACTAGGGGGAGCTCCTTGTATACAGAGATACATGATAAGATCCTGTCTGCAGTCACCACTAGGGGGAGCTCCCTGTATACAGAGATACATAAGATCCTGTCTGCAGCCACCACTAGGGGGAGCTCCCTGTATACAGAGATACATGATAAGATCCTGTCTGCAGCCACCACTAGGGGGAGCTCCCTGTATACAGAGATACAGGATAAGATTCTGTCTGCAGCCACCACTAGGGGGAGCTCCCTGTATACAGAGATACATAAGATCCTGTCTGCAGCCACCACTAGGGGGAGCCCCCTGTATACAGAGATACATAAGATCCTGTCTGCAGCCACCACTAGGGGGAGCTCCCTGTATACAGAGATACATGATAAGATCCTGTCTGCAGTCACCACTAGGGGGAGCTCCCTGTATACAGAGATACATAAGATCCTGTCTGCAGCCACCACTAGGGGGAGCTCCCTGTATACAGAGATACATGATAAGATCCTGTCTGCAGCCACCACTAGGGGGAGCTCCTTGTATACAGAGATACATGATAAGATCCTGTCTGCAGCCACCACTAGGGGGAGCTCCCTGTATACAGAAATACATAAGATCCTGTCTGCAGCCACCACTAGGGAGAGCTCCCTGTATATAGAGATACATAAGATCCTGTCTGCAGCCTCCACTAGGGGGAGCTCCCTGTATACAGAAATACATAAGATCCTGTCTGCAGCCACCACTAGGGGGAGCTCCCTGTATATAGAGATACATAATATCCTGTCTGCAGCCACCACTAGGGGGCGCTCCCTGTATACAGAGATACATGATAAGATCCTGTCTGCAGCCACCACTAGGGGGGGCTCCCTGTATACAGAGATACATGATAAGATCCTGTCTGCAGTCACCACTAGGGGGAGCTCCCTGTATACAGAGATACATGATAAGATCCTGTCTGCAGCCACCACTAGGGGGAGCTCCTTGTATACAGAGATACATAAGATCCTGTCTGCAGCCACCACTAGGGGGAGCTCCCTGTATACAGAAATACATAAGATCCTGTCTGCAGCCACCACTAGGGAGAGCTCCCTGTATATAGAGATACATAAGATCCTGTCTGCAGCCTCCACTAGGGGGAGCTCCCTGTATACAGAAATACATAAGATCCTGTCTGCAGCCACCACTAGGGGGGGCTCCCTGTATATAGAGATACATAAGATCCTGTCTGCAGCCTCCACTAGGGGGAGCTCCCTGTATACAGAAATACATAAGATCCTGTCTGCAGCCACCACTAGGGGGGGCTCCCTGTATACAGAGATACATAAGATCCTGTCTGCAGCCACCACTAGAGGGAGCTCCCTGTATACAGAGATACATGATAAGATCCTGTCTGCAGTCACCACTAGGGGGAGCTCCCTGTATATAGAGATACATGATAAGATCCTGTCTGCAGTCACCACTAGGGGGAGCTCCCCGTATACAGAGATACATGATAAGATCCTGTCTGCAGCCACCACTAGGGGGAGCTCCCTGTATATAGAGATACATAAGATCCTGTCTGCAGCCTCCACTAGGGGGAGCTCCCTGTATACAGAAATACATAAGATCCTGTCTGCAGCCACCACTAGGGGGGGCTCCCTGTATACAGAGATACATAAGATCCTGTCTGCAGCCACCACTAGAGGGAGCTCCCTGTATACAGAGATACATGATAAGATCCTGTCTGCAGCCACCACTAGGGGGAGCTCCCCGTATACAGAGATACATGATAAGATCCTGTCTGCAGCCACCACTAGGGGGAGCTCCCTGTATACAGAGATACATGATAAGATCCTGTCTGCAGCCACCACTAGGGGTTCCTTGTACAGTATTGGTGTCAGTCTTTACCGTCACTCTGGGATTCTATTCCTATGCTCCGGGCTGGAGGTTATGTACGGGGCCCCCTAGTGGAGCTGTTCAGCCATCGCAGCGTTGTGTGTCAGTCCACGGCCGGGAGATTTCTGCTCGCGCTCCAGGATTATCGTGTTGGATGTGATTTCTGGTCAGCGCTCGGGAAACCTCAAACCACCGTCAGGATGTGGACTCAGCAGGAATGGCCGAGAGCCCGGGCGGGCGGGGGGAGGGCAGGAACAGGCGGGCGGGGGGAAGGCACGGCCCCGGCACTGGAAAAACCCGGGAATAGGAAGCCACATTAATATCTTCTCTCCTATTACAGGTTCTGCTGGTGGACCTGGGGAATAATCGCCTCCTGAGACAGGTGAGTAATGCCGCCATAATGTGTGTGTACAGGGACCCGTAGGTGAGGAGCCGTGAGCCGCGGACATAATGGTCACAGACGGGGGGGCTGCGGCATCAGGACATTCCTTCAAAGTATTAAATGGACTCTGTATGGCACAATACCTGCGCTGTATGGCGTCATATACTGGATGGGGGTATTATTTAGGCATTATACCGTATTTTACGGAACCAGGGTAATGATATTATTACAAGGACACAGGATAGTAATATTAGCATTGTATGGCAGTATTACATAGACACAGGATAATGATATTATTTACGCATTGTATGGCAGTATTATATGGACACAGTATAGGGGTATTAGTTAGGCATGGTTTAGCAGTATTATATAAACATAAGAAAGTGGTATTATTTAGGCATCATGTAACAGTATTGTATAGACCTAGAATAGGGGTATTATTTAGGCATTGTATGGCACTATTATATAGATGTAGGATAAGGGTATTATATAGACATAGGATGGGGGTATTATTTAGGCATTGTATGGCAGTATTATATAGACCTAGGATAGGGGTATTATTTAGGCATTGTATGGCAGTAGTATATAGACCTAGCATAGGAGTATTATTAAGGCCTGTATGGCAGTATTATATAGACGTAGGATAAGGGTATTATATAAATATAGGATAGGTCTATTATTTGGGCATCATGACAGTATTATATAGATCTAGAATAGGGATATTATATGGCAGTATTATATAGGGCATTATATGGCAATATTATATAGACATAGGATAGTGGTATTATTCAGGCATTGTATGGCAGTATTATATAGACCTGGGGGGGCTATTGTTTAGGCATCATGGCCGTATTATAGAGACATAGGATAGGGGATTTAGGCCTGTATGGCAGTATTATATAGCCATAGGGTAGGGCTATTATTAGGCATTGTACAGCAGTATCATATAGACCTAGAATAGTGGTATCATTTTGGCATCATATGGCAGTAATATATAGACCAAGTATAGAACTATTTTTAGGCATTTTATGAAAGTATTATATGGACAAGGAATGGTGATTTATTAAAGCATTGTATGGCAGTATTATATGAGCAAATGATATAGGTATTGTATGGACACAGGATAGTGATATTATTATTATTTTAGCCTATATAGCAGTATAATATGGACAAGAGATGGCAATATTATTTAGTCATTGTATGGCAGTATAATGTAGACACAGGATAGAGGTAATATTTAGGCCTATATGGCAGTATTATATGGGCACTGCATAATGATATTATTTACGCCAGTATGGCAGTATTATATGGACAAGGGATGGTGATATTATTGAAGCATTGTATGGCAGTATTATATGGGCACAAGATAGCGGTATTACTTTGACCTATATGGCAGTATTATATGGTATAGTAGCATCAATCCCATTTCTGTGCCTAATCTCAGACGTTCGTGGTCTCTTTTGCTCGTAGATGGAAGATGAGGAATCGATCCTTCCCCGGAAGCTGCAGACGGCGCTGGAGCAGATCCTGGAGCAGCGCAGCGAGTTGGCGGCAGAAATCGTCCAGGGCTCGGCCAATGGGCAACAAGGTAAATGCCGTAGCACCGTAACAATGTCCCCCCACCCCTCCCGCGGCTCCCCATCATCCCACCTCATGGTGACCATGGCCTCGTGTCCCTCAGACTCCAGCTCTCTGAATGACATCGTGTCTGAGGCCTTCGTTCGCTTCTTTGTGGAAATCGTCGGCCATTACTCGTTGTTCATGGTTCCCGGGGAGCAAGACGAGAGAACGCTCCTCCGAGACGCCTTCCGGAAATCTGTCTCCTCCAAGAGCGTCCGCCGCTTCCTGGAGGTCTTTATGGAGACGCAAATGTTTGGAGGCTTCACCCAAGAGCGGGAGATGCGGAAACAGGGCAACAAAGGTCAGTAACCAAAACCGGACCCCAAAGATGGCCGCATACAACACGCAAGCAGTGCCCCCAACTGGTAAAATGGGGGGAGTGTCCTGCGCTGTCCCTTTAAGATGATTTCCCTACAGGATGACGATCTCGCCCATAGATTTATAGACGGGAGCGCACTGAGTGTTGTCCGCCTTCTCCACCCTGTTTTTGTTTTACACCGCTGGGAGTTCTGCTCTGAAGCCCCCGCACGCAGCTGTGAGCATTCCCTGCTGGAAAGGCTCGGGGTGTGAGCGGAAGAAGCTGCGGCCCTGACCCCGCTGTTTGTTTGCATCTACAGGTCTCTTTGAGGTTCGAGCACAGGAATATCTGGAGACCCTGCCGGGCGGAGAGCAGAGCGGGGTCAACAGGTTCTTCAATAGAATAGGTGAGATGTGGCACTCCAATTATACAGATCGTTCACATATAATCTACTCCAGAGCTGCATTCAAAATTCTGCAGGATCAATATTTGAATTTAATAATTTCCCCAACAACCAGCAGAATTGTGAGTGCAGCTCTGGAGTATTATACAGGATATAACTCAGGATCAGTAATGTGTATGTGTGTGCGTGTGTATATATGTAAATATATATACATATGTATATGTTTTATATTTTTATATATAATATGTGTAATTATATATATATATATATATATATATATATATATATATATATATATATATATATATATATATATATATATATATATATATATATATATATATATATATATATATATATATATATATTTATATTTATTTACACATATGTATGTATATTTACAAAGTGACTCCCCCACAAAATAGAGAAATAGAGAGTGCAGCTCTGGAGTATAGTACAGGATGTATCTCAGGATCAGTAATGTTATGTACTTAGTGACTGAACCAGCAGAATAGTGAGTGCAGCTCTGGAGTATAATACAGGAGGTAACTCCGGATCAGTAATGTAATGTATGTACATAGTGACTGCACCAGCAGAATAATAGTGACTGCAGCTCTGGAGTATAATACAGGAGGTAACTCAGGATCAGTAATGTATGTACACAGTGACTGCACCAGCAGAATAGTGAGTGCAGCTCTGGAGTATAATACAGGAGGTAGCTCAGGATCAGTAATGTAATGTATGTACACAGTGACTGCACCAGCAGAATAGTGAGTGCAGCTCTGGAGTATAATACAGGAGGTAGCTCAGGATCAGTAATGTAATGTATGTACACAGTGACTGCACCAGCAGAATAGTGAGTGCAGCTCTGGAGTATAATACTGAATGGACTCCACTATATTAGGGAATAATTACATATTAACCATTTCTATGTTCTATAAAAATGTTTCTTGTTTCTTTTCTAGGAAGTAAAATGCGTTTTTTACACAAAAAGTAGAACACGGGGGATAAGACGACCCCTTATGGACGTGTTTTTAACTTATTAACCAGCTGTCTCGCTCTCCGGTCGCGGTGGACGTGTCCCTCCTGTTACTGTTTACTGAAGGGAAACAGGAAGTTTGAGCCGACACAGAATTCTTTCCCCGGCCGCCGTGAAGAGTCGCCCTCCCCAGTGGGGTCTGGTAGAGAACGGTCGGGTGGTCTCTCCTCTGTATCATGCACTGGACAGATCTTGGATAAGTTCGTCATTGAAGCCACCTAATCATCATCATCATCTTCATCTTCGATCCTTGATTATTTTATTTTTTTTTTCCTTATTTGCAAAACTTCTATTTATATTTAGGATTAAGAAAAAAAAATCTGAAAGAGACTGAATTTATCACCTCGAATGATTGGGGGTATTTAACTGTCCAAGAAATCTGTGTCTCCGGGGAGCATGGCCGATGGGACGGCGGCGATGGTGGTCAGGACTTACAGGATGGGCGTGTAGACTTGTGTCCATTAGTACCTTCGCTCTAGAGGCGTTTTCCTCTAATCAAGCCCCACTAATCCCTACGGGGGCGTAAATCTTGGCGCCTTTCTGGCAACTTTTAACTGTGATGAATAACGATACACCTCCCCCGTCATCCTCCCGCCCGTGGTCCATCGCGTCGACTGACGTCTGATATCTGTGGTACTGTTGTAGTGACGGCGCTCTGCGCGTAGTCTATGATCACCGTGTGAAAAACTTTTGTATGTTTGTTTATTTTTTGCTGTTATTGAAGGGTTAATTCCACCATGGGTTAAATATTTAATGATCGTAATCACCAGACGTAGAAAATACGGAAAATCTAATGTAAGTAACCCTAGTGTTTAATTTTTGGGACCATTGATTGGCATTTCAGAATCAAAAGTAGTTGGGTTGGAGCCAAATGTTCTGACGCCTTTTATATTCCCATCCCCAGAGTTATACATTTTAAAGGGAATCTGTCACTCACAATAAATATGTAATTTTTTTACCTGGTGTAAATGCCGCTGTTCTCCTGAATCAGGCAATGTTTTTCTTATGTTCCTGCACCTCTCCGTTCCTGAGATATGGCCCTTTCTTCCCTGGGTCATTTTACAGGGGATCTGTCACTTACCATAAATATGTAATTTTTTTGACCCAGTGTAAACACCACTGTTCTCCTGAATCCGGCGATGTTTTTCTTTTGTTCCTGCGCCTCTCCGTTCCTGAGATATGGCCCTTTCTTCCCTGTATGTAAATTTAGTCTCTTTCGTAAAGTGGGCGTGGTTCTCAACTGTACTCTGTGGGTGTGTCCTAGACCACCACACACAGTTGGATTCATATACAGGAAAGAAGGGGCCATATCTTGGGAACGGAGAGGCGCAGGAACAAAAGAAAAACATCGCCGGATTCGGAAGAACAGCGGCATTTACACCAGGTAAGTTATTTTTAACTACCAAAAATAGGAGTGACTAAATAAAAAGCTGAAATGAGATATCTGATGTCTGCAATGGGAGATAAAGTGCTAAATAGGCCCAAAAGTGCTGCCTGGATAGAGTGAACAGAGATTAGGAAAATTGGCCTTGGTCATGTCAGCAAAAATTGCTAAATATGGAAGTCCCCTTTAAGAATAGTCTAACTTAAGGGCTACTTTTCACCATATTAATACTGTTAATCCAAAATATGTGACTGAGCTCCGGTTATCAAGTGCCTTGTTATGAAACATTCAGTAATACATTGAGTTATGGAAAGATCCTTTAAGTGGGAAGGAAAATTAGAGAACATCGTATATTATCACTTCCGGTTGTTGTTTTTATGGAGCCACATTGTTGAAACAATGTAAAAAGTAAGTAACTGTTTTGGGCGTCATTTTGGACTGTGGTAATTATGAATGGGCGGAGTCGTGACTACCGTCCAAGAACTTTCTATGGCAAATGTGTGAGGGTAATTTGGTGAAGCCAGCTAATATCTGGGGGTCCGCCATATGATATAGAAAAAGAGGTGGGACTTAAACTGCACTACAGGTGTGACCAGGCAAGCTAAGCTCCACCCACTTTATATTTGCCCTGCCTACGTGACTATATCCAAGTTTAGGAGCTTAACCTCATTAGTTTATAGGCTCTTAAAGGCATATTCTCACATTTTGAGATTTGTTTTTCAATTGCTGAGGCTCCTACCACTGGGACCTTTGCCGGTCCTTAGAATCGGGGCTCTGAAGAGGCTAGCGCGGTCTGATATCTCTAGTGGTGCCATAGCGGCACCGTGTATGATCGACCACCATTCCATTCGCATGGGGCTCCAGGGTTCTCCTGGATCGGTGAGGGTCCCAGTAGTTAGAGCCTTTGTGTCTGGGAAGTTATCCCCAATATGGATAGGGGATAACTTTCGAATTCGAGAGCACCCGTTTAAGAGGTTGTCTAATTTAGAAAAATATTTTTATATGCCCCCCTCTAGAGTGTAGAGGGGCTACAAAGAGCGTCCGTCTCTAGGCGACCCAGCATCTCTGGACACTGCACGGACAACCCATTGATTTCTATAAAAAATTGTGTGTGTAATACTTCATTTCTCCTGCGGGGGAGCTGTAGGCAAATGGAACACTTGGTTCCAGGTTCTCACACACTTCACAGCTGATAGCTCTTAAAGAGACAGTACCCTTTTTCTCTCCATTTCCTCTGCTCCCCCCCCCCATGACATTCCTGACTGACACTTTGTTGAAAAACAACAACCCCACCCAAACATTTTGTGAAGTTTTTCCTTTTAAAGTTTTGTCTCCAGTGTGACTTTGTGGGCAATATGCGGAGACATGACACAGTTGTGTAAGGAGCAGCAGATGTCGCCCCCCCCCTCCGCTGCCAGTGATTGTAACCACATGCGCCTTATTGCTGTATGTGGTAGAGGAAGACGCTGCCGGACTCTTGCATCTTGAACATGAATGTTTGGCATTAGGGGGGACGGGTAGAGGGGATGTCGTCCCGGCCCCCTGCAGCCTTAATGCCTTCAGCCTTGTGTGTTGGCTGCTCGCGATGACTGCGCCTTTAGGAAGATACCAAAGATGGAAAAAAAAAAAATCATAAAAACTTCTACAAGTCGTTGACTGCAGGGCAAAGACTGATCCCGACGAGTCGGAGGAGACAGCCGAAAACTGAAACCACTAATCTAAGTCACACAAAGCTACACAGCGCCCTCTGCAGGACACGCTGTGCACAACCGGTAACGTATAGGGATATATACATGTACAAAGTCCAATAAATGAGCCTGTGGTTTATATTGAGATTATTTGTTCTGATTTTTTTGTTTTTACTATTTTAGAAATAAATATTTCTTTAATTACTTAATGTCTTTCTGGTTTCATTTAGCATTTTCTTATTTTTTTTTATTTTTGGCAGCGTTTACTTTTATATTATAGATTATTATTAATGTCTTTCTGATTTTAATTAAATTTTTATTTTTCTGGTTTATTTTTTTTGCAATTTTTAGTTAACATGAAAATAAGTAACTAAAAATTGGGAAAAAAAATAGGAAAATGAAATTTATTAACTGAATATAAAAAATATTAATATTGCTAATTAATAATTATCAGTCTTTCTGGTTTAATTTCTCATTTTCCCATTTTATTTTATCAAGTTTTAGTTATTTTTATATTATGTATTATTAGTGGTGGTAGTAATTTGTTTTTCGGGTTTAATTTTATTTTTTTGCAATTTTTATTTATTAAACCAAACATACATTGATATTTTATTAATAACATAATATCATAATATCAATGTCTTCCTGGTTTAAGTTTTCATTTTACTATTTTATTTATTTTTTTCAATTGTTATTTTTACATTATATATAGTAGGGGTTTTTTTTTCTGGTTTAATTTTTATTTTTTTTGTAATTTTTACTTATGTCTTTCTGGTTTCATTTGTTCACTTTTTTTGCAATTGTTTATATTAATTTATTATTATTATTATCTTTCTGGTTTAATTTTTCATCTTTTTTTTGCAATTTTTAATTTATTGTTAAAATAAAAACATAAAATAAAAATTGCATAAAAAGGAAAATGAAAAATTAAACCAGAAAGACAAATTATTTGTTATTATTAGTATTACTACATTAAAATTGCGGGGGAAAAAAGTGGAAAAAATTAAACCAGAAAAACATTATTTACATGTATGTATGTATGTGTATATGTGTGTGTGTGTGTGTGTGTGTGTGTGTGTGTGTATGTATATATATATATATAATTATATATATATATATATATATATATATATATATATATATATATATATATATATATTTATGTGTGTGTATGTATAGATGTGTGTGTGTGTGTATGTATGTGATATATAATATAGTGTGTGTATGTATATATATGTGTGTGTGTGTGTGTGTATGTATATATATTTATATAAAAATGTGTTTATTGTTCTTCATTTTTTTTTTTTTTTTAAATCTATCAAGTTTTGGTTATTTTTATAATGTTACTGTCTTTCTGGTTTAATTTTTCATTTTCTTTTTTTTTTGCAATTTTTGTATTAAATTATATAAAAAAAAAATAGGAAAATAAACAGATTGCAAAAAAGGAAAATGACAAGTTAGGGTAAACCAGAAAGACAATATAATTATTATTATTATTATTATTTAGTTTCATTTTTATTTTTTAATTAATATTTATATTTTTTCTCCCATGGTTTTAACAATCTGGTTACTTTATACGCTCCTAGTAGTCAGATTTTGCTTCTCTGTACTCCTAAGATTTTTTTTAATTTTTTTTTTTTATGGCTCCTGTATGGCCTAATCCATGGTTGATCCTGTACCCTTCCTTTCTCCCTTGGTGGCAGGAATTGCCACAAGACGGAAAATTAGGCCAAGGGGAAAATCTACCTTACCTGCAATACAGATTTTTTTTCGGGCTGTGCCTATGTGACCCATTGCTCCTATCATTTTTTTGCAGCCCGGGTGCCGCTTCCACCCCACAAATAAGCGGCAGACAATATACAATGATCATGGCATCCATTTTATTTTCAGGTGAATTAAATACATTAATATTAATTATACAGGAATAAATATATTTCTACTTTGGGACCAGAGACATTGGGCTGCGGGGATTGAATTTTTCACAACTCCCAGAATCCTTTGCATTACGCTGTTAATGCGCGTGTACATCCGACGCCTCGTCCTTCTGCAGAGTTTGGTAGAACGTTCCTGTCGTTAGAAAAGTAAAATAGCGGTGTGAGGAAAAGTGCAACTATATTGTGGACATAGAAGATTTGTGGCTGCCGGCAGTCACCACTAGGGGGAGCACATTGTATAGTGTTTCAGTAATGTGTGAGCAGGTAGAGCTCCCTCTAGTGGTGCAAGAAAAGTTGTCTCTGTAGGGCATTTGGATCTCTGTATATTAAATAAGTATATATTTTGTGACTTCACAAGATCACTTTGCCCCCCGGATCTCAGTACCTACCTGTCCTTTTGGAGATGCCCTTGAAATCACACCTGCCCTGTGGCATCTTGCATGTAAATAATCCCAGGCAGCCATGACAGTCGGACGGTCTCTTACAGGGACGGGAGAGGACGTCATCACAAGAATACTAGAAATAAAGGGAAAAAATGATACAAGGCTGTCGACCATTCCATGATTTGGCCACCGGGGGCGCTGTACGATGTATAGGACAATCCTCATCTTAGTGATGTCATCCATTATAAGTGATGTCACCGCAACATCCAGAGTTGTGGAGCCAGAAAGAGAAGAATCAGCGGAATTCCTTCCTCCACCATTGTACATTTTTTGTGCCCCATATACAGCGCTCTATCCAGAGTGCCCCATATACAGCGCTCTATCCAGAGTGCCCCATATACAGCGCCCTATCTAAACTGCCCCCATATCCAGAGTGCCCCATATACAGCGCTCTATCCAGAGTGCCCCATATACAGCGCTCTATCCAGAGTGCCCCATATACAGTGCTCTATCCAGAGTGCCCCATATACAGCGCTCTATCCAGAGTGCCCCATATACAGCGCTCTATCCAGAGTGCCCCATATACAGCGCTCTATCCAGAGTGCCCCATATACAGCGCTCTATCCAGAGTGCCCCATATACAGCGCTCTATCCAGAGTGCCCCATATACAGCGCTCTATCCAGAGTGCCCCCATATACAGTGCTCTATCCAGAGTGCCCCATATACAGAAGCCTATCCAGAGTGCCCCATATACAGCGCCCTATCTAAACTGCCCCCATAGCCAAAGTGCCCCATATACAGTGCTCTATCCAGAGTGCCCCCATATACAGCGCCCTATCTAAACTGCCCCCATATACAGCGCCCTATCCAGAATGCCCCATATGCAGTGCTCTATACAGAGTACCCCATACACAGCGCCCCATATACAGCGCCCTATCCAGAGTGCCCCCTTATACAGCGCTCTATCTAGAGTGCCCCATATACAGTGCTCTATCCAGAGTGCCCCATATACAGTGCTCTATCCAGAGTGCCCCATATACAGTGCTCTATCCAGAGTGCCCCATATACAGCGCCCTATCCAGAGTGCCCCATATACAGCGCCCTATCCAGAGTGCCCCATATACAGAAGCCTATCCAGAGTGCCCCATATACAGAAGCCTATCCAGAGTGCCCCATATACAGTGCTCTATCCAGAGTGCCCCATATACAGCGCTCTATCCAGAGTGCCCCATATACAGAAGCCTATCCAGAGTGCCCCATATACAGTGCCCTATCTAAACTGCCCCCATATCCAGAGTGCCCCATATACAGTGCTCTATCCAGAGTGCCCCCATATACAGCGCCCTATCTAAACTGCCCCCATATACAGCGTCCTATCCAGAGTGCCCCATATACAGCGCCCTTTCCAGAGTGCCCCCATATACAGCACCCTAATCAGAGTGCCCCATATGCAGTGCTCTATACAGAGTGCCCCATATACAGCACTCTATCCAGAGTGCCCCATATACAGCGCTCTATCCAGAGTGCCCCATATACAGCGCTCTATCCAGAGTGCCCCATATACAGTGCTCTATCCAGAGTGCCCCATATACAGCGCCCTATCCAGAGTGCCCCCTTATACAGCGCTCTATCCAGAGTGCCCCCTTATACAGCGCTCTATCCAGAGTGCCCCCTTATACAGCGCTCTATCCAGAGTGCCCCCTTATACAGCGCTCTATCCAGAGTGCCCCCTTATACAGCGCTCTATCCAGAGTGCCCCATATACAGCGCTCTATCCAGAGTGCCCCATTTACAGCGCTCTATCCAGAGTGCCCCATATACAGTACTCTATCCACAGTGCCTCCATATAGAGCGCTCTATCCAGTCCAGAGTGCCCCATATACAGCGCTCTATCCAGAGTGCCCCATATACAGTGCTCTATCCACAGTGCCTCCATATAGAGCGCTCTATCCAGAGTGCCCCATGCACAGTGCTCTATCAAGAGTGCCCCATATACAGCGCCCTATCCAGAGTGCCCCCTTATACAGCGCTCTATCTAGAGTGCCCCTTATACAGTGCTCTATCCAGAGTGCCCCATATACAGCGCCCTATCCAGAGTGCCCCATATACAGCGCCCTATCCAGAGTGCCCCATATACAGAAGCCTATCCAGAGTGCCCCATATACAGTGCTCTATCCAGAGTGCCCCATATACAGTGCTCTATCCAGAGTGCCCCATATACAGCGCTCTATCCAGAGTGCCCCATATACAGTGCCCCAGGTAGCGTGTTCCCATAGACTCATATACAGTGCTCGTCAGTGAGTGCCCTATAGACAGTGTCCCAGTGTACTCCCATACACCCATATACTTTGCCCAAATTAGAAAGTTCCCAATACATAGTGCCCTAGTCAGTCCGTGCCCACATAGTCACATCTTCCCCTCGCTCCCACACCGTCTAGGAAAGTAAGAGTCTTCCTATGAGAATCAGTTGCTCCCTAGGAAGACTGCCTATTTTGGTGATCCCTTTTTTTGGCCATAGAGTTTGGGCCATGATGTCCTCTACTTCAAGGAGGTGACAACGATGAGCCTCTAAAATAACACAGAGGCCTCAATTTGTCACCTACTACTGAAGGGGAGGGGGGGTCTTACAAAACTGAGTGTCCAAGTCAGCTCTTACCGTGTCCTGGTTGAACTTTCCGTGTTCACTCAGGTGATGGAAGAACATGAGACTGTGATCTCCAGACACATCACGGACGGTTTGACGTTTCCTTCTACCATATAAGACATTGAGGGGAAATCTCTCATCTAGGATCTTCTCATTGACAGTAGACTTCATCTTGACCAGCGCCAATGGCTCCACACGTGTACCTGTCTCGCTGGGACCTCGTCTGGTCTTTCGAACTGTCCGATTCCTCGTTATGGTACCATAGACCATGGATCCAACCAACAAGATGGCGAGCAACGTATGAGATAAGAAATTCATTGCTTCCAGTTGACCTTCCTCCAGGAACCTTCTGAAGATCCTTCCATCTCAACCCTTAAATAAGACTTTCCTCCCTTCCCTGCCTTCCTCACTTTTGACGCACCTGTGGACTTGCCCCTTGGATGGAAACATTTCTCCTGTGGTGACATCAACTTTCCCAAAAAAATAATGATCTCTACATCCCAGGACTTGTCTTCTCCCCCCCACCACCTCTACGTCTACGAGGAGATTGTCACCACCTATTACATGTGGTGAAGAACATCTGAGACCTGGTAACAATACGATGAGATCAGCGGGGGCGGCGGGCGATCATTAGAGACATACCACTTTATTTATCCTGGAAACTGTTGCTGGTAAATTTTCATACCTTAAATTCCTGATGTCCACCTGTCAGATCGGAGGAGGCCATCGACTGAGAATTTTTTCGAGATTCTTTCCTTTATTATTTATGCAATTTTTTCAGGGTTGATGGAGTCCATCGATGGAGTCCTACCTCTTGGTAGGTGTCCTCCAATGGAGGAGGGTTTATTGAAGCATAGTTGTTTTGTTGTGTACTGTTCCTTTAAATTGTCCACCATGTTGGCCCAGGTATCAGACTTTACTTTTGCCATTAAACTCATGGAGATGGAGTACGTTCAACCCCAAGCCATGAGGACAATATCCAATTGGTCTGATCAACTCCCAAAACCCCATGACAAACCTCTTTAAAAGGTTCTTATTGAGAACTGACACAATGCAACAGACCTACAGCTCTGAACAGTTCTGTACATTATATTGATCTACAGTTTTGGACATTTCATGGGGGAGAAAAAAAAAGGCAAACAAAATACTTTTCACATTATTCAGGGAAATGACCGAAGGGCAGATGTTAGAGCGATCAATGGCTAATTCACAACAGCTTGAGAACTATGGCTCCACCTGGTGGACAAGTGGTGGCAGTGCAGGTTCTGAGGTAAAAAGAAGTTAAAAGGTGGTGTCCACTTTGGGGGATATTTTTTCTACCTAAATGCATGTATTTTCAGTAAAAAAATCATTTTTTCAATGGGGTTTCATTAAAAATGTATCGTTTGGCTGGTCGTTTCTTGGCACGTTCAATTTAGATGTGGTCTTTCGTTACAAATCAGCTGAGAGGAGCTCAGAAAATGACAGATAAAGTGTTATAAACTCTCTTGCCAGAATGAGCTCACTGAAGGATTCTCAGTTAACTCATTCTGCAGCCATTTATAATGGAACTCAATGGTTTTTAGCCCCAAAAATATACATTTAAGTTAATGTTATAAATATGTTTGGTTTTTTTTCTGATTTCTACTCATAGACTCTACATGAGTCCTTCATATGGCACAAAGTATTCTTAGATAAGAAAATATCTAGGAACCTATGAAGTCTTAAAGCCCGCTTTACACGCTGCGATCTCGCTAGTGAGATCGGTAGCGTGCGTACCCGCCCCCATCGGTTGTGCGTCACGGGCAAATCGCTGCCCGTGGCGCACAACATCGCACGGACCCGTCACACGCACTTACCTGCTCGGCGACGTCGCTGTGACCGGCGAAATGCCTCCTTTCTAAGGGGGCGGTTCGTTCGGCATCACTGCGATGTCACTAAGCGGCCGCCCAATCAAAGAGGAGGGGCGGAGATGAGTGGGACGAACATCCCGCCCACCTCCTACATTCCTCATTGCAGGCGGGACGCAGGTAAGGCGAGGTTCCTCGTTTCAGCGGTGTCACACGTAGCGATGTGTGCTGCCGCTGGAACGACGAACTACATCGTTCCTTAATTAGTAACGATAATTGGAAAGAGGGGGGGCATGTCACCGATGAGCGATTTTGCATGTTTTTCCGACGATGCAAAATCGCTCATAGGGGTCACACGCAATGACATCGCTAATGTGGCCAGATGTGCGTCAAAAATTCCATGACCCCAACGAGATCGCTTTAGCGATGTCATAGCGTGTAAAGCAGCCTTAGGCTCATCTTTAAAGCTGTAATCCCATCTTGGAAAATTATTGCATATCCACAGAGGATGGCACTAAGGTTTTAGAAACAGAAAAAGGCTTGATACCAGGAAAGGCGAGGCAGGTGCACATACTTGCGCATGCGCAGTCATCCATCAACAGAAGAGGGGGCCTAGTTCTCTATATAGGTGTGGTTCCCACCTCTGGGACCCCAACTAATCTGGAGAACTGGGTCTTGTCTTGTGTGGTTTGGGAGAGGAGCATTGGCTGTGCATGCCCAATCCTGCGCAGCCACCTTGTGTTATGCTCACGGTCGATGTAGGGGCAGCAAGCGGGATTAGTGGACCCACTGGACCACAGGCTTATCCTTTAGTGGTAGGGGCTTACCTAAGCGCCTACCACGAGGCGGACACCAGGTACCACTCCCAAGGCAGTGACTGAGACTATAGCATCTGACCCCCAGGACAGGAGATGGACTCAGGTATAGGCACAGGTACAGGCAGGTACAGGTGGGATGACTGAGGCAGACGGATACAGACAGATGGGCACTTGGTGGGCACAGCAGGGACAGGCAGTTATGGGAAACCAAGTACAGGGTGATGGACACAGGGATAACGGGAGCTGACAACTAGCTAGACAGACAGGACACTGACTAACTCAAGATGTTGCACAGGCACCTTCCCTAATGGGAGGGTGCCTTAAATATATAGTACCACTCAGCCATAGGCTGAGGCATTTCCTAGAGATCGAGTGCCTGCCTTTTAAGATGAAGGTTGGTGCGTGCGCGTGCGTCTTAGGTGCACTCCCGTTAACCTTTGTGGCATGAGGGGAGGAAGGCAGGAGAGCATGCAGAGCGCCGCGCAGCAGCAGGGGAGAATGGGACCTGGCCGGGGCGGTGAGTAAGTCAGTGTCCATACAGGGACGCTGGAGCTACACCTTTCCATTCCTGGCCTCGCGAGAAGGAGCTCTATTCTGATTCCAAGAGGTTTTGCTCCCATTTATACTATTTTTACGGCATATTTTGTGGATATGCTCTACATTTTAGTGATTTCTATTAATATTCTTCATGAGTCGAGTATTTTGGAAACTCTTCTCTCCTAGTGTCTGGTCCGGAGGAACGTCTTCCCGTTGGAAGGTGAGATGCTCCAGATTCTGGGTGGCGGCCACTTCTCCTCCGCTACTTGCTGCAGGTTGACGCTGATGGGTGAGATGAGCTGAGAGATGGGTCCGCGGGAGCGGAGGGAGAGGCGGGCAGCCAGGAGACCCATCCTAACACAGGTGTCCGTGTCGTATTCGGCCAGTACCCCCGTAAGGAGACCCGCCATAAGGCTGCGAGGAAGGAAGAGAACAGGTCACCTGCTGGTTCATACAAACTTTTTATATCCTCGAGACAAACAATGTTAAGAATCACTAAGGGCAAAGCCATTTTTGGAAGAGAGTGGAAACCCCAAGTGTGAAATAACAAAAAAAAGGGTTTTAGCCAAGAGGGCGTGGCTTATTGTTTCTACTACAGACAGTTACCTGACAGCCAAATAGAAGTTTGTGAGAAAGAGGAGAAGGAAATGTTTGATCGTCTACGGTTACAAATTGTACTGTATATAACATTTGATGGGAAACTAATTTGCATCGAATATTTACTATTTCCCCCAATCTGGTGTATTGTAGAAAATGGCCACCACCATTTTACACATAGCAGAAGGCTCACGTGACCCCATAATGCCTTGCAGGGGATACATCACATGTTATAGCAAAGCCAATCAGAAAGGATAATTCTAGCCTGTATAAAAGCCGATGCAGGAAATGCAGCAGCCGATTTGTGGTGAATCTGGATAGTGTGAGCACGTCGCAGCACACAACTTAGCTGTATGGATTAAATATTGAAGAAACTGAACAGATAACACCGCAGTGAAGTAGATTAGTGTGTGACAGAAAGAGAATAATACATAATTAATAGGGAGAGAGATAGGAGACCTCAGGGTCATACATGTCTTTTCAGGGCATTTAGAAGCTTTCTTGTAAATTAAAATGTTAAACGTTTCTATTCTTTATATATTTCACAAATTTTTAAATGTGCCCCACATGGAATCCGGGAAAAAGAAAAAAGTTTTCTATGTAAATGCCAGGATATTAGTAGAACATACCTGTCTCCAGCTCCAGATACATTGACGATTTGCTCTGGAGGAATGGGAGCCGCTGGGTAATGTGCAGCGCACAGATCATCCCTTGATACCTAATATGGCAGAGAAAGTAACAATAATTACAATATCTTTAACCTGAAGGAAGGAGAAACATGCAGCTCTTCCTCCCCTCTCACAGCAAGCAGTCTCAGAGAGAGAGATAGAGAGAGAAACTACAGCTGTAGTCTCTCACCACATCTACGATTCACTGATTTTCTGTTACATGCATTTGTTAAAAAAATTGGCAATCTTTTAAATTTTTTATCAGAATAATAAAAAAAAAACTAAAATAGTAATATTTTCATTTTCACACTGGCCATTCGGGCTGTTTTAGCCTCTAGCTTCCTGTCCTTTAGAAAAGAGTTTTCAGCAGTCTCTTATCAGCAGAGGCAGGATTACAATGACAGGTAACACCTCTATACACAGCTAATAACACAGGATCCACCAATCACAATAGGCTGACCCTGCTCCGCTCAATCACAATAAGCTTCGCACATGCTCATGAGATGCTTCAATACAACAGTGTAGCGCTGATTTCTCTGCACCCCTCACTCCCCTCCCCGCAGGGATGCGTGCTTATTCATTGCCGTGGCTGGCTCTCACCACGCTACCCGGCATCCTCACGGTCCTCCACGTGAGTGCTTCCTGCTTCCTCCTCCTGGGCTCTGTGCATGCGGCACAGGTCCTTCAAGAGTGCCGCAAATGGGCCAAAATATAAACTAATATCTCACCATTTGAGGTATGGCACATTTTATCCATTTTTGCAGGATGTGTTTGGACCTTTTGAATTCAGGTGGTTAAATGGTGAGCCTGTCATGTGTTATGTACTCATAGTGCTAACTGACCCGCCTGGACCTGGTGTTGTGCGTCATTTATAGGCCATTATTCAGACACTGTGCGTCTCGTGTATCCGTGCGAGATGCACCTATACAGTGCTGTTTTGCCCGCCTGACCTGGGTTTCTGGCGTCATTTATAGGTCACAGTTCAGACACTGTGCATTTCACTCATTATATGATGGGCTCCCAGGGCAAGCCTTATTAGTGTGCATGTCTTATGCTAAGCAGCCGCCCCTCCCCTCTAGTGTGGAGGTTGAGTGGCTGTGACATCAGCATCTTGCAGCTCGGCTGCAGCCATCTTTATGAGGAAGGCTCACCACTTTCTGTGTGTGCACATATCATTTGTCTTGGCTCCTTTTTGGTGTTTTTTTTCCTTCAAGAGTGCTCCAAGGGTGTGCGCACACCGCTGTCCTTTTCTTAAAGGGCCAGGGGGCTATTTCCTGGAAGTGCCTCTAAGCCTATTGCTGAGAGGCACGGGGTACTTAAGGCACTCTCCCACTAGGGGAGGGGCCTCATCAATGTGCTCAATTAGTTGGTGGTTTTTATCTAGCCAGCTAGTTGTCAGGTCCCCTTGTCCGTCCTGTCCTGTTGGTACCTGTTTGCAGTCCGTCCTGCCCTGTTGGTACCTGTTTGCAGTCCGTCCTGCCCTGTTGATCCCTGGCTCCTGTCCGTCCTGCGCTGTTGGTGCCTGTCCATCATCCCCAGCCATACCATCTGTCTCAGCTACCCCAGCGGTTCCAGTCCATGCTAGTGACTGTAGCTGTCTGTCCATCCCAGCTGTGCCATCTGTCTCAGCTACTCTGGTGGTCCTTGCTTTAGTAGTTACTGTGTCCGTCAACCCCGGCCAAGCCATATGTCTCAACTACCCCAGTGGTTCCTGTCCTTGCTAGTGACTCTGCCTGTCTGTCCTGGTCTTGCTGTCTGCCACAGACTTCCTGGTGGTCTCTGTCTACACTAGAGACTCAGCCTGCCTTTTCCATTGTCTGTCCCTGCCCTGGGGATCAGCTGCCACAGTCCCGGTCACTACGGTGGGAGTGGCACCTAGTGTCTGTCTCGTGGTGGGCGCTTAGTCAACCCCCCCCCACTAAAAGGTAAGCCTGGGGTCCCCCTGTTTGGTCCAGTGGGTCCACTTCAGCTCGCCATTTTACCATCTCCTGCAACGAGCATTACAAACAGATAGTGTCAGGATCTGATCATTGCTGCTAATGTACATGTGCATTTCCTGAAACAACAGGAAGTTAGAGTATAAAAAAGAGTCCTAGTGGCCAATGTGAGAATTGCAAGAGTTTTTTCATTTTTATTTTGAATACAGATTGTGATATAGAAATAAAATATTATTATTAAAATTAAAATATTAATATTTTCTTTCTATAAAATAAAATTTTCTATCTTCCAAAAGTTTTTCCACGAATACCCAGCCCACCATCAAATTTTCATTTTCTATGACTGTAATTATTTATCAGGGATGCTAAATTAAGGAAAAACTGAAGAATTATAGACTTGGGTCCCTTTAAATGATAACGTAGATGTAGGTTGAATTCATGATCCTCATGAACATGTTCAGACTGATGGGTTGTAGTCGACAAAACTTGGAAAATATTTGAAGACATCTTGACCTAAGAATGTAGAATCTACCTCAAATCCATACATTCAATGCTTGTCAATTGTGGATATGCTATACCTTGTCCTTAGCACGAAGGGACACGGTTCTGCCACGCCTGTGGCCACACAAGAGGACGCCATGGGCCCCCAGAGTGACTATGACACAATGTATGTTCTCCAGGAGAGGCAACGAGAGGCTGATGGCCGTATCTACTATATCTTCTAATTTACACGGGATATCTGGGGAAGGAGACGTGTCATGGAAAGAATCAAACCGCATCGTACGTGTCAGGTAAAGAACTGCCACCCTCAGTGATGGTATCACCCTTGTTTTCATTGATGAAGCCGTGATGAGAGATGTTGGGAATTTAGCTTTACGCCTGTCAATCAATCTGAAAGGTCAATAGTCGATGTCTGGAAAATGTGTCTCATGATCCTTTAGTACCTGATGTGATCCATCTATGTTGTGTCTGTGGATGTAAAACTTCTTGTGTGACGTCTTCTAATATTGCATCCAGTTCTCCTACACGTAAATCTCATGCAAGGGCTACGACAAGTTAACTAAAGTAGTCAACCTAAAGACCTATTCTCAATCAGTAGACCACCACTGGTCCTGCTGCTTTAATCACCAGGAAAAACTGCAGCGGCCACTGCTGGAGAACTGGGGTACTGCATGGTGCCTAGTCAAAGAAATCTGAGGCTTACATAGATGGGGATGGGGGTTGTGAAACTTACACTCTATCACCCCCATCACAACTATTACCTCTTTTATCAAAATAGGATACATGAAAAGGAATCAACCAAACTGGATTATAATTACTTGTAGTGTAGGACGTCAACAATCACCTCTGATCTGTTTAGGAGGCAGAGTGAATACAGATTCAACTATTTGAAAGAAGCAAGAAAACCTGACACTTGCCAAAACTATGTATTTTTGTACCTGGTGTAAATGACGCGGTTTTCCTGAACCCGGCAATGTTTTTATTTTGTTCCTGCTCCTTTCCGTTCCTGAGATATGGCCCTTTCTTCTTTGTATATAACCTAGGGGGTGTGGTCCACATCTCCTCATGGGTGGGACGTTGATGACCTCTCCCAGTTGGCTAAATAAGAAAAATGGGCCATATCTCAGAGACGGAAAGGCGCAGAAACAAAAGAAAAACAACGCTGGATTCAAGAGAACAACGGCATTTATACCAGGTTAAAAATACATATTTATGGCAGTAAGAGATTTTCTATAAAAAAAATTCTCAAGAGAAAAACTTGAGAATTTATAATTATAGGAATTGTAGTTTAGCTGTAATCTATTGGAGTAATATACAGTGAAGGACGTCAAACATCAACTCTAACCAGTTTAGCAGGCAGAGTGAATTCAGATTCAACTAGTCAAAAGATTAAAGAAAACCTGTCACTTGCCTAAAGTGTTTTTTTTTTTTTTTACCTGGTGTAAATGCCGCTGTTCTCATGATTCTGGCGTTGTTTTTCATTTGTTCCTGCTCCTTTCCTGAGATATGGCCCTTTTTTTCCCTGTATATAACCTAGGGGGTGTGGTCCACATCTCCTCATGGGTGGGATCTTGACAACCACTCCCAGTTGGCTGTACAAGAAAAATGGGCCATATCTCAGAAACTGTAAGGCGCAGAAACAAAAGAAAAGCAACACTGGATTCAAGAGAACAACGGCATTTATACCAGGTTAAAAATACATATTTACGGCAAGTAAATATGTATTTTTATAGAGGTTTTTTACATACATACACTATATATATATATATATATATATATATATATATATATATATATATATATATAAAGTCACAAGAGGAAAACTTGAGAATTCATAATTTCAGGAATTATAGTTTAGCTGTAATCTACTGGGGTAATATACAGTGTAGGAAGTCAACCATCAACTCTAACCTGTTTAAGAAGCAAAGTGAATTCAGATTCAACTAGTTGAAAGATTAAAGAAAACCTGTTACTTGCCAAAACTATGTTTTGTTTTTTTTAACGGGTGTAAATGCCGCTATTCTCCTGAATCCGGTGATGTTTCTCTTTTGCTCCTGCTCCTTTCCATTCCTGAGATATGGCCATTTCTTCTCTGTATATAACCTAGGGGGTGTGGTCCTCATCTCCTCATGGGTGGGATCTTAATCACCACGCCCAGTTGGCTATACAAGCAAAATGGGTCATATCTCCGAAACAGAGAGGTGCAGAAACAAAA
This sequence comes from Anomaloglossus baeobatrachus, assembly GCF_048569485.1. NCBI lineage: Eukaryota > Metazoa > Chordata > Amphibia > Anura > Aromobatidae > Anomaloglossus > Anomaloglossus baeobatrachus. The sequence goes on from NC_134356.1 coordinate 27,647,982, forward strand.
GAAAAACTACGCCGAATTCAGAAGAACAGCGGCATTTACACCAGGTTAAAAATACATGTTTACGACAAGTGAGAGGTTTTCTATAAACAAAACATTCACAAGAGGAAAACTTGAGAATTTACAATTTCAGGAATTGCTGTTTAGCTGTAATCTATTGGGGTAATTTAGGTACATGCACTCATTAAATTTCCTATTTTCTATACTATAAATTTTCTTACGGGTTTGTCAAGTTTTGAGTCATTACTATCCTAAACATAAAATTATATTTTGCTCATTTTAAAAGTTTTTTTTTCAAAAAGGTTTTTAACATCTCAATGGGACATAATACATTTTTATCCCCAACAGTGCACCCAATAAAACTGTCTCAAAATTGAAAGTTAACTAATTAAGACTCATTATGTCGCCCCTCCTCCCCACCTCCCTCCATCTAGGTGTTGCTTACCGATATCTTCTACATATCCCAAGGTCCTGTTGATGGCTAGGAGCTCTTTAATGTTTGGAGAGAGGTAGGTCAGTGCCGTCCAGCTGTTTGAGGTGAAGGGTTTCGATGCTTTGTCTATATCGGTGGGTTCGTAGCAAACTGGAAAACATTATACAAGCACTTTCACTCTTAAAGGGGATGTCTGTTTAGAATCCCATTTTCAAATACCCCCCCTTTAATGACAATAATATTTCACCTGGAAGAGAAAGTAGCAACAAAAAGTATCCTGTCTCATAGAAATATCCATATAAAGAGATTGATTTTAATGGGAGCTGTGCAATATTCCATTTCACCTGCGGGAGTGCTGTAGGTGAAATGAACACTTGCTGCTCAGCTGTTCTATAGATTACAGCTGATGGTTGTAGCTCTTCGCAATAAGATATAATGATATCAGATTATCGTAAGGGAATCCATTATCCCCCAAAAATGGATTGTCCAACCCCTTTAAGAAACCTGATAACATCTTACAGAAGCCATAATAAGGCAATAAGCAAAAGGTTTAGATCTTCCCATCATGTAATAATATATTGTGACAAGTAAATGTAATAAACAATGTACAGCGAGTCTCCGCTCGCACGGTATGAAGGTGCTGATACCACAGATATGTTGGCACACTGACCTGGCACGGCGCTCTGACGGGCGACTTCACACACATACCGAATGGTAGACACAGGCACATTCCCGTCGATGCACAGCAGGCGAGCCCTGCGGAGGCGCTCTGCAAACTGCGACACCTAGTGGAGGAAACTTGTATTACATGAGGATATCAATATACACCCCAATCCCGCAACTAATTAGTTCTACTCATCAGATTGGCCTTTTCTAGGGGCTTGGCTTATAAATAAATGTGGCTAAATATATTTAAACCCTTTAATATTGCAGAAAACTACTCAGAATAAGATGTCGTGTGTGTTCACACGTTTCCTACAGTTTTCTCCTCTGCAGGCTCTTGCTATCATTTTCAGTTATCTCTGAGCTAGTGGGAGGAGACTGGCTGCTATGTCTCCCATACACAACACAGGCAGACATGAGAAGCTCCTGTGGTCCTGCCTCTTAGCTAGTGGGTGGAGACTATCTGCTATGAAGTCTCCCATAAACACCACACACAGGCATGAGGAGCTCCTGCTCTTCTGCCTCTGAGCTATTGGGAGGAGACTGGCTGCTATGAAGTCTCCCATACACAGCCCACACAGACATGAGTTGCTCCTGCTCTCCTGCCTCTGAGCTAGTGTGTGGAGACTGTTATGAAGTCTACCAAATACAGTACACTCAGACATGAGGAGCTCCTGCTCTCCTGCCTCTGAGCTAGTTGATGGAGACTGTCTGCTATGAAGTCTCCCATAGCAAGCACACGCAGACATGAAGAGTTCCTGCTCTCCTGCCTCTGAGCTGGTGGGAGGAGACTGGCTGCAATGAAGTCTCACACACACAGGACAAACAGACATGAGGGTTTCCTGCCTCTGAGCTAGTGCATGGAGACTGCTATGAAGTCTCCCATACAGAGCACATACACACATGAGGAGCTTCTGCTCTCCTGCCTATGAGCTAATGAGTGGAGACTATCTCCTATGAAGTCTCCCATATACAGTACACACAGACATGAGGGACTACTGCCTCTGAGCTAGTGGGAGGAGACTATCTGTTATGAAGTCTCACCTACCCAGCACACGCAGACATGAAAAGCTCCTGCTCTCCTGCGTCTGAGCTGCTATGAAGTCTCTCATACACAACACTCAGAGTCATGAGGGACTCCTGCCTGTGGGAGTGGGAGTAGACTGGCTGCATTGAAGTCTCCCATACATAGCACACACAGACATGAGGGACAACTGCTTCTGAGCTAGTGGGAGGAGACTGAGCTATGAAGTTTCCCATACACAGAACACAGACATGAGGGACTTCTGCCTCTGACTTAGTGGGTGGAGAGTAGCTACTATGAAGTCTTCCATACACAGCACATGCAGACAGACATTAGGCGCTCCTGCTCTCCTGCCTCTGAGCTAGTGCGAGGAGACTACCGGCTATGAAGTCTCCCATACATAGCACACCCAGACATGAGGGACTCCTGCATCTAAGCTAGTGCATGGAGACTATCTGCTATGAAGTCTCCCATACATAGCACACCCAGACATGAGGGACTCCTGCATCTAAGCTAGTGCATGGAGACTATCTGCTATGAAGTCTCCCATACATAGCACACCCAGACATGAGGGACTCCTGCTCTCCTGCCTCTGAGCTAGTGGTAGGAGACTGGCTGCTATGATGTAACCCATACACAGCACACACAGACCTGAGGGACTCCTGCTCTCCTGTCTGAGCTAATGGAAATAGACTGGTTGCTATGAAGTCTCCCATACACAGCACATGCAGACATGAGGGACTCCTGCCTCTGAGCTAGTGGGTGGAGACTATCTGCTATGAAGTCTCCCATACACAGCACACAGAGACGTGAAAAGCTCCTGTTTCTATTTAGTTCTTGTGCAGAAGATATTTATTTACTTTGCATGGCTTATATAGCTCCTCCATATTCCGAAGAGCTTTACATACATTATCATGGCTGCTCACAATCTAAATTCCCTATCACTATGTATTTGGAGTGTAGGAGGAAACTGGAGGAAACCCACTAAAACATGGGGAGAACCTATAAAGTTTAGTACTGAGCAGTGTAGTTGTGAATCCATCACAATGGATGAAATAGAATATGTACTAGAAAATTGCGGCACACTCTGCCTTTCTCTGTCGCTCTACTCTTCCCTCGTCCTCTTCTCACTGTGGACTTCAATAAGTAGCTGTAATCTGACCCCTCAGTGACTTGGATCTGATCCCTCAGTGACTTGGCAGTCTCTTTTGTACAGACCAAAGTGGATTTGAGCTCTTTTTTTCACAATGGATGGTATGTTATGGTGCATACTTTGGGCTTCAGATCATGGGCACCCTTTAGTTTTAGTTTTGGGCTTGCATGCAAGGTCGTGGTCAATTTTGACACTCAGATTTTTTTACGTAAAACCTATTTGCCGATATTGAATTTTCATCCCTGGAACAGATTTTTCTATGGGAGTGTAACAAGGCATGGGTGGGCCGGCCATCATCCTTTGCCTTTTGACAGGGAACCTAAATTCTCTCTTTAGTACCGTTAATCCCTGTTTTGATCCTTGCCGATCTCCTGACCTCCCACGATCCCTCTCCTCACTCTTTCCATGTTGTCGTTGTGAGTAACAATAACCCTCGGCATCACCTTGTCATCGGAGGACTTAGTGAAATCTTCTTAGTAACACGACTATTGTAGAGGGTCTGTAACTATTTATGTTCCCCTCAGTACTCTCAGAGCTGATGGCTGCAGATCAATCCGTCTAATATCAGATCAGAGTCTGGAGGCAAGAACGGTACCGGGCCCCTCAACACCTCACATAGAATACACTTTCCATGATGAGTATGGAGCCGATGGTTAGTTGTTTCACTTAGTTTGGTGGATTGGAGGCAATTATTGTGGCACTTGTATTGGGGTTGTGTTGCTCACCTGTCCTGGCTCCAGTGCTGGGCTTTGCATCCTCATTTCTCAGTGAATGGTTGTCACTGCAGCCATGCACGTTGGTGACTAATGCCTTATTGGATTGCTCTGGTAGCAATATGCCACCTAACCACTACTAAGTTTTTAGACTCTGTTAATATGCTTCCTGACTAACCCAGTTCTGCTACATCACTGGGATCTGCTGGTCTAAGGTGTTTTTCCGCACATACGGCTGTTTCAAGCTACCTTCTTGCCTACTCAGCTCTGCTCTTACCTGACCAAGGAGCCACTTGGCATATCCAACTCTGCAGTTCCAAGTGTTAAGCGCTGACCTCATTCTCAGCTCTGCCGTTCCACATCCTAGGAGCCGTCCTTACTGTCAGCTCTGCCGTTCCACATCCTAGGAGCTCTTGTCACTCTCAGCTTTGCTGTTCCATATCCTGGGAGCTGTCATCACTCTCAGCTCTACTGTTCCTCAACCTAGGTGTTGTCTTCACTCTCAGCTCTACTCTTCCACAACCTAGGAGCCGTCGTCACTCTCAGCTCTGCTGTTCCACATCCTAGAATTCATTGTCACTCTCAGCTTTGTTGTTCCACATCATAGGAACCGTTGTTACTCTCAGCTCTACTATTTTTCAACCTAACTGTTATCTTCACTATCAGCTCTACTCTTCCACATCCTAGGAGCCATCATTACTCTCAGCTCTACTGTTCCACATCCTAGGATCCGTTGTCACTCTTAGCTTTGCCTTCCACATCCTAGGAGACGTCTTCTCTCTCAGCTCTGCTGTTCCACATCCTTGGAGCCCTTGTCACTCTCAGGTCTGCTGTTCCACATCCTAGGACCCATCGTCACTTTCAGCTATGCCATTCCACATCCTAGGAGCCATCATCACTCTCATCTCTGCCATTCCACATCGTAGGAGCCGTCGTCACTCTCAGCTCTGCTATTCCACATCTTAGGAGCAGTTGTCACTCTCAGCTTTACTGTTCCACATCCTAGGATTCATTATCTCTCTAAGCTTTGCTGTTTCACATCCTAGAAGCCGTCATCACTCTCAGTTCTGCCGTTCCACAGCCTAGGACTTGTCGTCACTCTCAGCTCTGCTGTTTCACATCCTAGGACCCATCATCACTTTCAGCTTTGCTGTTTCATATCCTAGGACTTGTCATCACTCTCAGCTCTGTCGTTCCACATCCTGGGAGCCGTCATCACTCTCAGCTCTGCTGTTCCATATCCTAGGAGAAATCATCACTCTCAGCTCTACTGTTCTACATCATAGGGGCCGTCGTCACTCTCAGCTCTTTTATTCTACACTCCAAGGTACTTTCTGCACAGTCAGCTCTGCTCTACGAACAAGGTGCCATGTAGCAAAATCAGCTCTACTGTTCCAGTTCTTAATTTGCATTTCAGCCTATCCAACCCTTCTGCATACTCAGCTCTGCTATTCCATGCTGCTTCCGGTGCCGTCCAGCTTATCCAGCTAGGTAGTTCCATAGTGGACCAACCCCTTTGATCCCTGCTGCTTATCCAGCCCTATGGGGGTGTGGCTTAATAAGGAGTGTGGCCTAATATAAGGGGTGTGGCTTAAATTAGTCATAAACAGACAAAAACAAACCAGCTTAATCGCCATAAGATGCCACACATTCTCACGTGTTTCTCTGTTATCTGCTGGTGGATTTCCATGTCTCCCAGTCCGAGGCTCAGGTCTCCACTTCCAGAGATAACGGCGCAGTACGTGGCCGTATTGTGACCCGTAAGATGAGCCACCCCTCTCATATCCTGCAAGACAAGTATATTTCAAAATAAGCTTACTGATTAAAGGGCAATATCCATAAAACCTAAAAATCGTATTTGCCAACTCTTCAGGAGGAGGGGAAACTTCCCACACTCCTGGAAGAATCAGCAAATCCCCTGAGACATGGTGGACCGACACCTCCTGGAAAACAACGATTCCTAGATGTTTCTTCAGATATACATTTCCAGGAGGAACAACAGAGGAACCGAGACTCAAGAGACTCAATGATAAAATACTAATGGTTCTATGTAATTAGATTTTTTTTTACATAGTTGTGCCACAGACTCACCATGTGCGCGCAGTACCGGAAGACTGAATCAGAGAGGTCATCTTGTCCTACAGCCGATATGAACAACGGTCTGATGCCAAGGCGACTCATACAATCTGAAGATGAAGAGGACATACCAATATTAAAGGCACTATCAAATGTGCTAAATCATAGTTTCATATCCTCGTTACCTTTAGCCGCCACTAGGGGGAGCTTGTAAGGTTACTGCAGACAGTTTATACATAGAACTCAATACAAACACAGTCTGCGGTTAGCTCCTGAGCTCCCTCTAGTGGTGACTGCAGGAAATACGATATTTGGCTACCTGTATCTGCCACTAGGGGGAGCTTGTGAGGTTACTGCAGACTGTTTATACATAGAACTCAATACAAACACAGTCTGCAGTAAGCTCCTAAGCTCCCCCTAGTGGTGACTGCAGGAAATACGATATTTGACTACCTGTAGTCGTCACTAGGGGGAGCTTGTGAGGGTACTGCAGACTGTTTATACATAGAATTCAATACAAAAACAGTCTCCAGGAAGCTACTGAGCTCCCTCTAGTGGTGACTGCAGGAAATACAATATTTGGCTACCTGTAGCCGTCACTAGGGGGAGCTTGTGAGGGTACTGCAGACTGTTTATACATAGAACTCAATACAAAAACAGTCTGCAGTAGGCTACTGAGCTCCCCCTGGTGGTGACTGCAGGAATTATGATATTTGGCTACCTGTAGCTGTCACTAGGGGGAGCTTATGAGGTTACTGCAGACTGTTTATACATAGAATTCAATACAAAACTAGTCTGCAGTAAGCTCCTGAGCTCTCCCTAGTGGTGACTGCAGGAAATACAATATTTATGCTTCTTCTTACCTGCCAGGTTCCTGCCAACTCCTCCAAAGGACTGGTGAACTTGACCTGGATTCGTTTGTCCTCCGAACTGTAATGGGGGATAATTAAGATAAAATACATCACTTGAGGTCTTTCAAACTAAATGGCTGATAACAGAGAGCAATAGCATTATTCTTTAAAAGGAATAAAAAAGATTAATGGCCTCTTAAATGTAAATTTCTGACATCCCCTATCATCATGCGAGTTATCAGAATGTTCTGGATTTCTCGTTCTTGGGCCAGAAGCGTTCCCATAGAGCAAACGTCCCCGCTGACGTCACAAAGCACTTCATAAAAAGCTGAATTATAGGCGATCCCAGCCTTATAAATAAACCCCGCTGGGCTTCTCCACCGCTCGCTTATGTTTCCAATCATTTTTATTAGTTTCCCATTTTTATGTAACAGTTTATGGAAAATTTATGGGATTTTTCACTGAGATCAGTCGAGTCGAGAGGATTTTACATAAATATAATAAAGTCTATTTACTGCAAGTTATAATTGGAAACATATCGAGGAAAATAGAAACTTAAAGGGGATCTCCACCTTTCATCATCGGGTTGTTTTTCAGTTCAGCTTTCAGCACTGATTCACTTTATAATATATCTTTATAGCAGACAGGATCCAGTTTTTCTGATACAGAGCTCCAAATCCTCTGCGTAGGAGGTAAATTTCCATGATAAATTTCTCAGTTCTTGCTGTGACCACTAGAGGGAGCTTAGGAGCAATTTCTCAATTCCTCACTCACCACTAGAGGGAGCTTAGGAGCAATTTCTCAATTCCTGCAGTCACCACTAGAGGGAGATTAGGAGCAATTTCTCAATTCCTGCAGTCACCACTAGAGGGAGCTTAGGAGCAATTTCTCAATTCCTGCAGTCACCACTAGAGGGAGATTAGGAGCAATTTCTCAATTCCTGCAGTCACCACTAGAGGGAGCTTAGGAGCAATTTCTCAATTCCTGCAGTCACCACTAGAGGGAGCTTAGGAGCAATTTCTCAATTCCTGAAGTCACCACTAGAGGGAGCATAGGAGCATTTTT